>NC_056729.1:1472849847-1473044847 GCF_019279795.1 Protopterus annectens
AATAAAACATTTTAATAAAAACAAAAGTAAATAAAAATTACAATTAAGCACTTCCATCCGTCAAATGAGCAAGACTTCTTCAAAACTGTTTAAACACACATCCATGGTATCATTTTAAATATATAATTCCCTTATTACAATTCACTAATTTTAGAAAAACGAATTAAATCCACTGTCCCTATTTAAACTAAGCATGAAAAATGGTAATAAAAGGTATTTCCCAAAAAATGTACATACACATTTAAGATTCATAAAAACATAATCAATACATAAAATGATGAAGTGTAAAGAGCCAGCTCACTATAACTTTGCAGCCATTAGCTTCAATACACAGCCAGTACTTACTATTTCATGTAATCCTTGTTTTGTAGAAGCATTTAACTTCAGTTGTTAAACAAACTCACAGTGTTCAAGTCTTGCCTCACAGTGGTAACCTCTTTCCAAAAATTCTACCTTTTGTATTACAGAAAAAGTACACTTACTGGAGTTAGGGAATTTCTTTTTGTATTTGTTTAATAAACATTTACAATTTTTTTTAAGTATGCCGTTACTGTGTTGGTTTATTGTTTTTTTCCCCATTTTATCAAGACAAAATGGCATACAAGACATGCAAAAAGCAATGCATACAACCCCTTTGGTGACACAGTTTAAATGTGAAACCCTACTTTTACATTTTCTAAATGACCACAAATCCTTAATTTTGCATATTAATATAAACAAACAGCACATACTACATGTCCTGATTTTACCATCAGATATGCTGTTTAAATAATTTGTTTTTCCATTTCTTTTCTATTAAATTTTTCAAGTTCATACTCCACTTGCAAACAAAGACGTATTACCCAGGTTTTCCATTAATTTCTCCAAAATATGTGACTATTTCACATTTTATTCTAATAATATTTTAATGGACACACAGCCTTTCACTGTAACTTAATATCAAGGCTGTTTTATAACCCTAATCATGCATCTTTCAATCTTGTCCTAATCTACGAGCAGCAGTAAATTTTGTTTTCCTTCCACCTTAAAATTATTATGGCATTCCTCTTAGTACTGCCTCTAGGTATTGTCTTTCCTTAAATATTTCAATGAACCTGTTTAATTTACTTTCATATACTCCCCATCCTCTGACATAACTGTATTTAATCTAACCTTCTGGTTCTTTATAGGGCTCTTTTTGTTTACTTAAATGGTGACAGCTGTTAAAATGCAAATACAGATTTTGAAAAGAATGTTTCCTGTATATGCTGGAACTGTACTTATTGTTTAAATTATATTTGCTAATTGAAGTAACTACACTAAATTATAATGTCTGGATATTCCTATGTGAATTGTGCAATTTCTGTAATATGTTTAAAAATATAAAAAATCCATTAATAACTCTACTGTACCTGTAAATAAAATATAATATCATCCAGGAATCCTAAATAGATTTTATAATGTTCTTTGCATTTTGAAACGAAAACAAATTGTTGTGCCTAACAACATGAGACTATGTTCTTTACTTGTATTCTGGAATGAAAACAAATTGCTTTTTCTTCATCTGCATATCCATAAAACAAACAGCACCAGAACTACCCATTTTAAAGACCTAAACCTTGCCTGTGATATAAATAGGACCTTCTGTATGTATCCCAGAGATTACCCCATCTCTGGAACAGGCTCCCCATCCATGTGAAGCAGAGTTCCTCCCTAACCCAATTCAAGTGCAACCTGGACACCTGGATAGGGAAAAGGAAATGCATCCCTGGTTTGGCACCTACATCTCTAATGGACACAGACAACCTGTAAATGGTTGTTCTTCCAGGCCCTGGCTTATAAATGTTTAATCTCCCAAGCCCCTGTTTACACTTATCAAGGGTATCAGAACTGGTCAGAGATTTGGGATGCATGACAAGGCTTAAAAAGGCCCTTGCAGTTGTTAGCCTAATAAACACCTACAAACCTATAAGACTATGTTTACATAAATGGAAGCACAAGCTGCTCCCACAGTAACCCAATTAATTTGTTTCTAATACTTGCCTTCAAGATACATAAAATTGTTTTATAAAATCAATTCTATAAACTCATGAAGGAGTAAGTGTGTTGTGGGTCACATCCATCACCATTTGCATAGGTGCCTAGGGACACATTTATATGTGGCTGTCAACACATCCTGGGGGTGGGTTTACAGGTCATATTTCTCATCCTATTAACACAATTCTGGACAAAGCAAAAAATAATGGGGGGAGGGGCAAGGGTTCAAAATGAAGGATATACCTTAAACATTACTATACTGCCATAGATAATTACAGGGCTAACAACCTTAGGGGCTCTTCTTAGGTCTAGCCATGCTTTCCAAACATGAGGATTAAACCCTGTACTTTGTGTCTATAAGATAGACACCTTGACAATTATGCTAACCTCCAACCTCAAACTTTTAATCCCTCTTATAAAGTTGATAGAATAACAGGTTTTGTATTAGCATGCATTATCTAAAGGATATGAGGTATAAAACTCTAATATCTGCCATTGTTTAGTTACTTCAGTCCTAAATTATTTGCCAGAAAAATACAAATGTTATAAGAAATGGACTAAAATATGAGGTGTAAACCTGGAAATTCTGCAAACTTCTGGACAACTGAGAAGTATGCCATAGGTAAACAAAGGAATAAACATGGGTCATGTGGAGGGTAACATCTGTGTCAAATGTAATTTCCTAGGAGGACTGGGTAGGGGGAACCAGTATGTTCCCATGCAATGGGCCCACAGCAAAGGCTGCATAAGGTGGGATCAGGGTGCACCCATGGCAGTGATGTGGTAGTAGTGGTGGAACAGGACCTGTGTTTTGTCCATTGTCAATGTGTCCAGCCACTTAAAGCTTTGAGACTGGCCACCAACAACACAGGGTGTCAGAGTGTGATACCTCTACTGCTGCAGGTGCAAACCATGTTGTCCCTATGTGGCCACCCCATGTATGCACACACCTGCTGAAAAAATCACTGATGCCATCTCCTATCCTTAGGATGGAAGCAAACATGGTGGCAATAAATTGTCACCACTGACCTTAAGAAACCTATCATTGTATCACTCCTGAACATTATTGTCTCCTCTGGGAAATATGGGCACTGACAAGTAACATCCTCATGAAGCTACATAACACAACAATCATTTCCATGTCAGCAAAGATAACTGCAGGCTGTGCCATGATTACATCTCTGCACATCTGTTGACTGATCACAAGTGTTGACTGCATATCAAGAGCTGATGCTTTGATATCTGATGGCACTAGGAATCCCTAGTAGGCTTTGCACAGGTACACCCATGTTGGATGCAATGTGCTTGTATGTTGCTGCAATCCCAAAGGGAAATTTAGTGGCACTTTCAGACATGGAGAAGGCCTCCCCCCTGACAGGGATGGCATGCACCCCAGCTATGCAGTCCCTTGTTCAGCTGTGGATGGTCATACTTTTACCCTGTACATTGGGTGTAGGAACACCAGGAGAGTGACTGACAGTGCTGGGACTGTGAATCAGTCTGTGTGCCATCATCATTAGAAGACCACGAGTAGATGTTGAACTCAGCCTGCTGCCTTGACACAGCTTCTACAGATGTCAACATAGCCCTAGTCTGGCCTGTGAATACAGAATACAAGACATAACAGACAGACTGGACAACTCCTGAAACATGTGACACTCTGCTGTGTATATGCAAGTGGCAGGTTGAAACATGCAGGGGTACAATATATACATATCTATACTGGCATTTTTCAGTACCTAAACACTCAAAGTACCTATGAAGAAAATATGCAATGGCATTTGTGTTCTCCCTGTGTCTAAGGAGGGAGTAGTGTTGCTACATTTTATGGAACGTGGTTCTTTTCCCTTAAGATTGCTTAGGATTTTTGCTGCTGGGGAAGGGGGAAATGAACAATACTTAGGACAGTTTTTGTTGCATCTCGGCAGTGGGAAAAAACAGCATTCTTTAACAGTCTTCATGGTCATCACCTTTTCCTCCAGTCCTTGGAATATTTTCCCAGTGGATGCTACAAAGAAAAACTCATTGTCCAAGTGGGCATTAAGGAGTTCAACTTTACCATGCTCTGAGAGGGGATTATTTCTCGGCCTGGCTTGTCTCCTAGTTATGGATCCTGCAAGATGCATCTAGAGCATCACAGCCACACTTAACAGAATGTCTGGACACTTGGAATCTAGCATTGGCAAGTTCTTAAATAAGCACTGAGGCTCTCTTATCTTGAATACCCTCTACCTTGACTTTAATCGGTTGCTGTACAGACTCAAAGTATTTGAGCATATAGAACTGACAGGAAGAGCTCTCAAGGCCAGGATAGCAAAAGAGTAAGTTTTCTTGACAAAATAATCAAGAGTTCTACTTTCCCTATCATTTGGCAAAGGGTTATTGGATACAGACTCAGTGCTTCCCTTGTTTGATTCCAGAAACACTACAAATAGGTCTACCAGAGGGTTTCTGTACAGATGTTTATGGGTGTCAAACACCCTGTAAAAGGAGTCTGCCTTCCTTGGAGCAGGGGTTAGAGAATTAGATTGCATAGATATATCTGAAAACACACAATGCAAGACTTCATACACTACAGGGATTGCCAAAAGTCTGGGTTATAGCAAGCACAAAAGCCTTCTGTACCTGTTCTGAGCCAGAAAGAACACCTTAGATTCCCAAATGAAGGACTCCTTCATCCTGTGAAGTATCTCTCCAAAGAACAGGTCCTCAGGAAGCAAAATTGAGTACAAAGTGTATTCAGAATCAGAGTCAAGCTACTGACAGGAAGGTAGGTGACCCATATAAGCCAATTCCTCTTCATCAGTATCACAGGAATCTGAGAGTCTCTGGGGAGAAGATGCTTTTTTTTCCTGCAGCGGGAGTTCCTGCAGGCACCTTTTCCAGGGGAAGGCTACCTGGACTTCGTGAAATCCATAAATTCCTACGCCAGTCTGTCAAAAACTTGTGGTTTGGCCTAGGTTGCAGAAGCAAGCAACCTGAGCAGCATAGGCTGCAACACTCTTGAATGCCATTTCTGTTTGACAGGCTTGTGTTTAGGCCTAGTGGAAAACAATGTCTCTGGAAGCAGAAAGGCAGTAGAAGCCTCAGAGTGGACCCCGGGAACATCCTCCTTACATACTCAGGAGGGATTCCACTCTCACCCTCATTAACTCAGGCACTGGCTTCAGCAGCCAGAGCATGTGAAGTGACTCCTGACTGGACTAACCCCCGATGAATCCCAGCTGGTGAAAATGTGGAAGGGGCCGACAACATGGTGGACTTCATAGGGGCAGTGCCTGAGGTTTTGGGCCCAGTTGTTACTGATCCAGGGGGCTGCGAATAAGCCTTGTCTGGATCAATAATTTTGAGCAAGGGTGGGGAGTCAGACACCACTAGAGTGTCTTCAGCCTCCCTGACATCCTTCTTCTTTGAACGTGTTTCTTTGCAGTTCTTAGGGTGGCATGCCTGGAGATCAATGAACCACATTATGTGCCTAGGCCTAACACTACCCTCAGCTACATAAGGCAGTTGGCCCAATGCCTGAAAGTCCTGATATTAAAATATGCATACAACACACATTTAAGGACATCGTGCTCTGGGCCTAAGCCGGATACACAGTAAGACTGAAAGTCCCTGAGCAGAATATGTTTTCCACATTTAAGGCAGCTGTTGGCTTTAACTTGACATTAATCAGAGGAAAATAATGCAAAATACTGTAAGAAAAGGTTGCTCAAAGGTGTACTTTGCTCAATTTGTAGTCTTCAGGCCTGACTGACAAACTGTCAACACAAATGGCAGTGCTCTGCTACAGACTGACATGGCAAGAAAGAACTGAAGAAGGTACTGGTTGATGATTCTTCCACTGATGTTCTGACATCAGATAGGGAAGGCATCCGACTGCTTGGAGAAGGTAAAATTCTCAGGTTGTCAAGCCGACTGTGGGATCCTGCAGGCAGAAATTCCCAAGACTCGGTACTGAAAAAGTGTCTACAATGTGTATTAATAGGCTACCAATGAAAAAGAGTAGTATGGCTTGTGGGGAAAGGAAGACAGTGAAGTCCACAGATATGTGACAGATATCCATTTGCAAGCAGTGCAGCAGCAATGGTATGGACACTTAAGTGTAAGTATACAGCTGGGGCAGGTAACAAATACAGGGCCAGAGGGATGTAGAGAAGTCTAGGCTTCACAGCCAACATGGTTTGTGGTTCACTGGGAGGTCACAGATGTCAGTGATACTGGGTTATGCTGATAGTGGATTAATTTTATTATAAACTCACTAGCAAGGCATGATTAATTAAATATCAGACATCATATAGAGAAAGTGAAAGTAGCAAACAAATCCTTGTTGCAAGTAATATAAAATCATCTGCAAAAAATAAGGTATTAGCATTAGGATTTTTATAGTGACAAAACTGATGGACTTAGAACACAAGAAGAGAACTCTGAGGAAAAAAGAGAAAGTTAGGACTTGTGTATGGTTACATGAAAATCAGTTCAGGGGGTTCTCTCCAGGAGGCCATATTATCAGAGCCCAGAAAAAACAGGAATCAGAAAACTGGCTTTAGAGAAGTTTAAAAATGGAACGATCAAGTCTCGGTAAAGGTATAGTAAATGTGGTTAGTGGAGGAGAAAAGGACAGTATTGTCATTATGTTCGACTCTGAATCCATGTTGCTCATCAGTCAAAAGTACACAATTAGATGATCCTGGAGCTGGAAGGTGAGAATGTATTCAGTCATGTCAGAGGAAGAGCACAGGAGACAATGGCTTTGATGTCAGGCTAAACGCCATTACCAGGAAAAAAAAAGTACAGTTGTGTACACTAACCATAAATGTAGATGTTTGAGTGTATTCACTGTTGCAGTCATTACATTTGGGTAATCTGCTGGCAGGTTGCCCTCAGTCAGCCTGAATTCCAAAGTCTTGGGTCCTGCATCAGTTGCTGTCTCCTCTTCCATGACGTCAGGTCATCAGGGGTATAAAACAAGCAGCCGACGCCATTTTCTTTAGTTTTTCTTGCCCCAGATGTCAGGTGACCCCCAAAAAGGTAGCAAAAATATATATGTATAAAAACTATGTATACATATATCGATATAAACTTTACCTTCATCTACAAGCAAATACACCACATAGGTTGTAGAAGATAGAGAAGGAAAGATAAACTCCAGAATGAAAGGGGGATGGCAGGCGGGTAACCTGGACTGCAACAGTGAATACACTTGAACATCTACATTTATGGTAAGTGTACACAACTGTACTATGTTCTTCGTGTTTCACTGTTGCAGTCATTACATTTGGGTAGAATCCCAAAGCTATGGTTGGGAGGCTGGAGCTAAACAGCATTAGATGCGGCTATAAGGCCCTGCAGAACTGCAGTGGCAAAGCCTGCCCTGGACTTAGAGTAGAGAGGCAAATGATAATGCTTTGTAAAGGTGTGAACAGAACTCCACGTAGCAGCCTCTAGAATGTCTTTGGCTGGTACTCCTCTGAGAAAGGCTACTGAAGTAGCTGCAGCTCTGGTGGAATGAGACCTAATGCCCTTGGGAACAGGTTTACCATGGTGTAAGTAGCAGAAACGAATGCAGTGGCTTATCCACTTTGAAATAGTCTGCTTTGAAATAGCCTTTCCTTCTGATCCTGCAGCATATGTCACTAGTAATTGCTCAGTTTTTCTTAGAGCTTTAGTCTTGCTCAAGTAGAATCTTAGCTGTCTGTGTACGTCCAAGGAATGCAGAACTCTCTCCCCCTTGTTCTGCGGATTTGGATAAAAGGTTGGCAGATGAATAGTTTGGTTAAGAGCCACACTGGAAACCACCTTAGGCATAAATGTTGGATTTGTCCTCAGAGACACCCTGTCTGGGTAAAATATGATAAAAGGCTCCAGAGCCATGAGGGCCTGTAGCTCCAAGACTCTTCTTGCTGAAGCAATTGCTAGTAGCAGAGTTGTTTTCCATAAGAACTTTATATCAGCAGTAGCAGCTGGTTCAAATGGAGGCAGGGTGAGCTTTTCCAAAACATAATTGAGGTCCCATGCAGGTACAAGTGATCTTCTAGGAGGCCTTACATTTTTGGTTCCTCTAAGATATTGCATTAGTAAAGGATGAGAAAAGATTGGTGGCTCTGTATTGTAATGAGCCGAAATGGCAGAGGCATGGAATTTAATTGATGAGAAAGATAGGCCTTTGTCAAGCATCTCAGTCAAGTAATGTAATATCTGAGGAATATTTGGTTCTGCTGCATCAGTTCCTTGTGCTTGACTCCAAGCACAGAATCTCTTCCATTTATCAGCATAAGATTTTCTAGTACTAGGCCTTCTGTCTTCCAAAATGACATCCATCACAGCTTTACTGAGAGGTGATGTTTGTATAACTACATGATCAGCCTTGCTGCCAGGTTCAATGTCTGGAGTTGATTGTGCAGGATCCGAATGTTTTGCTGGGACAGTAGTTGAGGTCTTTGAGGTAAGGTCCAACTGGGTATTGAGACAAGTTCCTTAGGATTGGGTACCAGTATTGGCGGGGCCAGTCCAGGGCAATTAGTATCATCTTTGGTTTCTCTTGTCTGACTTTTAGGAGGACCTTGGGAAGAAGAGGCAGAGGAGGAAAGGAGTAAACTGATAGGTTTTTCCAACTGAAGGATAGGGCGTCCACATTCCATGCTTGTCTGTGATAAGTCCTTGTGCAGAATCTTTTCAACTGATAATTTTGAGGAGAGGCAAATAGATATATGTCTGGGCTCCCCATTTCTTTGTTATGCTGAAGACTTGTGAATCTAGTTTCCAATCGTGAGGATCCATAAGGTTTCTGCTCAAATCGTCTGCCAAAGTATTTTGTTTTCCTGGCAGGAATTGAGCTTGAAGATGTATTTGGTAAGTCAAAGCTGTGTCCCACAGTGCCATGGCTAATCTGCAAAGGGGGTATGAGTGCGCGCCCCCCTGCTTGTTTATATACCACATGACCATGGTGTTGTCCATCTTTATCAGTAGTTGTCCTGGATGAAGTAAGTCCTTGAAGGCTGTCAGGGCATTTTGAACAGCTAGCATCTCTTTCTGGTTGATATGTAGATGCATTTGTTTTGGGGTCCATATGCCCTGAATGCATCTTCCCACCATGTGGGCCCCCCAGGCATAATCTGATGCATCTGTTGTTAAGGTTTGGCTGGCAGGGGGTAGAGAGAATGCCCATCCCATGTTTTGGTGACATGCCTTTGCCCACCACAGAAACTCCTTTTGTAGGGAGGGAATGAGAGGAATCACTGTTTCCAGACTGTGACAATGTTGACCCCATAAACGTTTTAGGTACCATTGAAGTTTCCTCATATGCAGTCTTGCATATGGAATTAGTAGGATGCAGGATGCCATGAAGCCCAAAGCCTGCAGAATTTTTCTTGCAGATAACTGGGCTTTTGTTGCCATCAGTTTGAAGTAAGTAGTCAGTTGTCTTTGCTTGTCTGGCGTGAGGTAAGCCACCTGGACAGTTGTATTCAAGCTTGCACCCAGGAATGTTATCTTTCGAGAGGGTACCAGTTGTGATTTCTTTTCGTTTATTGTGTACCCTAGGCATGTTAGAAGCCTTTTCACAAATGCCAGGTGTTGAAGAAGAATGTTCTTGTTCTCTGCTTGAATGAGACAGTCGTCCAAGTAAGGATATATTTGTATACGTCTTTGTCTGCAAAATGCAATTACTGGTGCCAGGCACTTTGTAAAAACCCTGGGCGCAGTAGATAAGCCAAAGGGCAGTGCAGAGAATTGGTAATGCATTAATCCCGCCTTGAATCTGAGGTATTTTCTGCATGACTGCCTTATTGGGACATGCAGGTATGCCTCTTTTAGGTCTAATGTCACCAGCCAAGCATTCTTGCCCAGCATGGGCAGAAGCTGCTGCAAAGTCAGCCTTTTGAATTTTGGAATGTCCAGGTATGTGTTCAAAATCGATATATCCAGTACTGGCCGCCAGGCCTTGTCATTTCTGGGTACCAAGAACAGTCTTGAGTAAAAACCTTGTCCTTTTTCCTGTTCTGGTACTGGCTGAATGGCCCCCATATCCATCAGGGACGTAACTTGTTTCTGTGCCTCTGCCCATTGATTTTTTGGAAGATCTGGCCAACCGTTTGCCATTGGCAGAGTATGGAAATGGAATCTGTATCCCTGTGATACTATGTTTAGCACCCACTTATCCTGGGTTAAGTGCTAATTTTCCCCCTAAGGGTGCTGCCAAAAGATAAGTGCTTGGTGAAGGCTGAGGGAAGTCATTGGGACTGTTTTCTGTAGGTTTGCGCTTTATCTCCTCCAGATTATCAGTAGTTGTCCTGGATGAAGTAAGTCCTTGAAGGCTGTCAGGGCATTTTGAACAGCTAGCATCTATTTCTGGTTGATATGTAGATGCATTTGTTTTGGGGTCCATATGCCCTGAATGCATCTTCCCACCATGTGGGCCCCCCCAGGCATAATCTGATGCATCTTGGTGAAGGCAGAGGGAAGTCATTGGGACTGCTTTCTGTAGGTTTGTGCTTTATCTCCTCCAGATTTGGAGGTAGAAGCGCCCCATTGCTTTGACCTGTATGAATCTTGTGCCTGGTATCTGGAACCCTTAGGGCATCTGGATTTGCCCCTTTGAGCTCTGTCTGACACTGGAAACGACCATTTTTTTGTAGGCCGGTGTCTACTGAATCTTGGTGGCTGCACTTGTAAGAAGTCTTTTACAGTTTGTATAGACTTAGCTTTGGCTTCCATTTTCTTTAAAACTTCTTCTGCCCTAATACCAAACAGAGTATCATGCTGTAAAGGTGCATGTAGTAATTCAGCTTTAACATGATCAGGCAAATTTTGTTCCTTTAGCCAGGCATGCCTCCTAATCACAGATCCAGTAACTGCGGCCCTGGAGGAGGCCTCTAAGGAATCAACACCACATTGCAAAGTATGCTTTCCAACCTGTTCAGCTGCATGCAATAATTCCTGCAATTCTTTATTTTCTGCACATTCAGAAGTCAACATCATTTTCTGTTTCAGCAATCCCATAACATGTTGTTGATACTTGAGCATATGAAACTGGCAGTTTAAGGCCCTAATTGCAAAGGTTGCAGATGTATAAACCCTTTTTCCCCATCTATCCAGTGCCCTTGAATCTCTGTCAGAGGGGGTAGGATTTTTTTGCTGTTGAGGCCTTAACTCCCTTTGGACCCTGTGAAATAGTTTCAGGATCAGCAGCAGGGTTCCTAAATAAAAATTTGTGAGAGTCAGGGACCCTGTAATATATGTCAGGCTTGCTGGGAGCCGGAGGTAAGGAGTCAGGGCTCAAGCTTGACTCCGAAAACACATCATCCACAATGTCTAAAACGGGGTATGGCTAAAGGCCTGTGCTGAGGGAGAAGAAAAAAATCTGAGCCTCTTTTTTGATTCTGAGAAATCTTGACTCTCCCAGTGAAAATGCTCCCTCAAAGTATGCAAGGTTTCTCCAAATGAATAATCCTCAGGAGGTGATGCAGATGGTATAGACTCCTCTGCATCAGAAACCTCATAGGGAGGTATAGATAATTCCTGATCAGAAGAGGAATCAGAAGAAATAGAAACCTGATCTGAAGATTCATAATCAGTGTCTTGCCTAGGCCTTTTATCTGGAGGGGGATGGGAACCCCTGACCAAGGTAATAAGGTCTTCAGCCATTTTTGATCATCTGTTTTTTAGGCATACAGGCCTGTGCACGTGGCTCATGCGTCAGTTTTTTAGTTTTAGAAGTTGCTTTTGTCTTTGGTTTTGCAGCTGTTGTCGGTTTTATATAAAAATGTTGAGGCCTGAATACACCCTCAGAAGCCGGTACCTGCTCAGCGACTCCGGACCCATCTGAGGGAGATACATCCATGGGTCCAAAACTTTGAGTATCTCGCGGCATGCCAGACTCCACATGGGCATCGGCAGAGGCCTGCGACCCAAAAGTAGCGGGTATAAGGGGCTGCGAAAGTGCCTCACTGAGTACCTGCGAACCGGCGACTGGCATAGGAGATGCTTCGTCATCGGTTTTGGACCTCAACTGTCTCTGTAATTTTCTTTGCGTTTTGTATGTACTCTGGTAGTCGGATTGCTATCCGATGACATTTCTGGGTAGTTAAATGTGTTTCCAAAATACTTTGAGGCAAAAATACACCAATGCTCAATAGTGCGTTGGTTAAATCTAGCACAAAACCGACAGCCAGGCACGTTGTGATCAAGGCCTAGGCAAGGAATACAGTATAAATGGAAATCCTTATGAGGTATTTGCTTCCCACAAGTAATACAATTATTAACTTTTTCTGACATCGGTATGGAGCAAGAAAAATGTTTCCCCAACGGGGTACTTAGCTTTAGTGAAGACTTCGGTTCTGAAACTCAAACTCGAATATTTCAGGAGTCAGCCGACTGGCACTTGCGAAATGCTTCTGCTTCGGGCACTGCGAGGCAAGAAAGACTAAAGAAAATAGTGTCGGGTGCTTGTTTTATACCCCTGATGACCTGACGTCATGGAAGAGGAGACAGCAACCGACTCAGGACCCAAGACTTTGGAATTCAGGCCAACTGAGGGCAACCTGTCAGCAGATTACCCAAATGTAATGACTGCAACAGTGAAACACGAAGAACATCATGAATACATTTTTCCTGCTAAGTCTAAGGACAATGCAGAAGGATTGTAGCACACTGGGAATCTGTATGGAGAGAATGAAGTATACATATTTTCTAAGCAGTAGAGGTATAACCCATTCCCACAAACCTACCATAAAAGGGTACACCCATGGGAAGTGTTCTTGCTTCAGTACAGATATGGTGAACACAGAACGGTGGAACAACTGGTGACAATCAGAAAGCAAGAGTTTCAACTGAGGTAGACAAACAGGAGTGTGAGCTACAGTAGCTGTTGGCCAGATCAAAAAGAATGATTGAGTTACAAGAGTTCAAGTCCTCTATTCATGAAACGTCAGTCAGATGGGAATTGTATGCTATGAAACTGCCAACTAATAAACCTTATTAACTTCTCAAAGAACCTGTTTAAGTTGTGCAGTTTTATCTTTTGCTGAAAAACTGTGAGCCTTAACCTGTTTTCAGCAGTAATTTTGCTGACTCTTATCGAAGCATAGTCATTGGTATGATTTCCTTGTATTCACCATGTGGTTTACCCTGATGACTAAGTAAAGCTTTTAACTCCTAGGAAAATCAGCTTCAATAAACTCCTCTAATTCATGTATGTATTGGACAGGAAAGTACCTATCTTATAAGAGAACTAAAATTTATTTTACATTTTACTTTACATTTGTTAACCGGGCTAGTCTAACTGGATATATGTCCATTTTCAGTAGAGGACTGGGGAGAAAAGCTCCAACACAGAATAAAAACAGACAAAGGTTTTTTTACAAAAAAAATATACGAGACATAGATGCTATTTCTATACATTTCATAGAGCTATTTACAAAATGTAGAGCAAGATATTTACTTGTACTAGTAACTAAAAAAAAAGTATCCCATTTCTGGTTTAATGTTTTCCTATTGCACTATAGGACCTAAGTTTAGTGGAGAGAGTTGTTGTTGTTTGTCTTTCGGCTTTTCCCGGGTAGGGGTCGCCACAGCGGAACTCCGGTCCGCTAATGATTGGCAGTTGTTGTTTTTTTTATGGTGTCGAGTTGCCAGCCCGACGCCCAACCTTCAACAAAGGCACGCCCATTCAACGCATGTCTTTCGAACGCCCACTTGACAGTGGGGAGGACATGCAGACTCCACAAAGAAGGCACTCCCAACCCAAGCCGAGAATCGAACGGGAGAACCTCTTGCTGTGAGGCAACAACGCCACCGATGCACCACCACGGAACTCAGTAAAGATATTAGTAGCAGTACTGATAGGTTAGTCAGGGTTACAACAAGGGCAGAGCCAGTGCGTATTAAGAAAAAATTTGAGTTTATGATTGAAGAGTGATAAGGTAGAAAGAAAGTAAGTTCACACATCAAGAAAAAGTGGAGGCAGTAGTTTACAATACCATTAGTAACATCAGGCAAGTCTCTGAGAGAGGCACTCATAGTGTGAAAGAATGACTAGAAATCGATGTAACAGCACTGGGGATCTTATCTTTTCTACTGGATAAAGTGACTAGTATAGGGTGAGAAGCAACACACCTTTCCTTAGATGCATATGGTTATGCAAACATTAACTTAAGACTAGTAGTATCAGGATAGCCGGTAGATTAATTCAGTTAAGTTTTAGAGCACCACTGTAGGCTAAAATCCCAAAATTAGTGAACACATCACTTAGGATGCCCAGTATGAATTATTTCACAGTGTCTCTCTTAATATGAAAAAAGAGTTATGTACTTACCATAACTTGGCATCTGTGTTATCCTATGTTACTATTCATCACCCTTGGGTCATAGGATCCAACATCAGAGCCAAGCCAGCAACTCTGCAGAAAGCTTCTAGATGCAAGCTCCTCCCACTCCCATGATCCCTTGCTGCCCTCTAACCCCTCAGATCAAGTTTGCCCTAAAGACAGAAAGCAGCTAAGGAAGACCTTGACCACCAGACAGGATATCTCCAATTCCTCTAGGTTCTGCAGGATGGGGAAAGGAGGGAGGGATAGTGATGAGTAGTGACATAAGATAACACAGATGCCAAGTTATGGTAAGTACATAACCCTATCTGATGTTATCCATGTAAGTATTCCTCACTCTTGGATCAGAGTCCTCAGCTACCCTAAATCCTGGGCAGCCTTTTGGAAGGACATGCCGAAGAACTGTGGGACCAAAGGAAGACCTGTTCCTGGAGACGATGTCAAGCTTATAAAGATTGACAAAAGTGTGAAGAGTACACCCGGTGGCTGCCTCACTAATTTCATCTATGGAATGACAGGCCAGATAGGCAGCTGACATAGCCATTGATCTAGTGGAATGAGCTCTGATTGGACCTGGTAAGGACAAGCCTTTAGAAGAACAGGCAAAGGAAATGCACATCGAAATCCAATGAGAAGTAGTAACTTTTGGAGACCAGCTGACCCTTTCTGTTACGAGAGAGTGCCATGAACAGCTGGTCAGATCTGTGGAAAACTTTTGTTCTATCCAAGTAGAACCATAACTGTCTATGAACGTCAAGTGTGTGCAACAGATATCCCCCTTTAATAGAAAAGTTAGGGAAGAAAACTGGCAACTGAATAGACTGACTCAGATTTGCTTCCATGGCTATCTTAGACATGAAGGAAGGATTAGCTTGAAGAGCCACTCTGTCTTTATGAAACACCAGGTAAGGCGGTTTGATAGAAAGAGCCTGCAGCTCTGAAACTCTTCTTGCCAAAGTTATGGCTACAAGAACGGCGGTCTTCCATGACAAGAATTTCATGTCACACATAATGGCTGGCTCAAAGGGACTCTGTGTAAGAGACTGCAGCAGAAAGGAAAGGTCCCAAGGAGGGGAAGGATCCTTGACAGGAGGCTGGAGCAGAAAAACACTTCAAAAATGCCTTACAAAGGCAAGAGGAAATGGCAAACATGAAAGTTGGAGATAGCCACCAAATGCACTTTGATAGTAGAGAAGCTAGTTCCTTCTTGAAAAAGCCAAGACAAGAACAGTAAGATGTCTGGGATGGAAGCAGAAAAGGGGTCCAGATTTCACTGCTTGGACCAAAAAGAAAATCTTTTCCACTTACTGGCGTATACCTTCATGGTGGATGAAGAGGCCAGAATAATGTTCTTGACAGGAGAAGCACACCTGGACTGATTCAAGATTATGGGAAATGGACAAACCACGCCTTCAGGTGAAAAGTCGAAGACTGGGGGTTGGAAGCTGGGAGAGATGGGAAATCAGATCTGGAAGAGGATCTAGTACCCAAAAGGGGTACTTCAAATATGACTGAAGGAGGGGAAACCACACCTGCCAAGCCCAAAAGGGGGCAATGAGGATCAAGGTGGCCTCGAGGCATCAAGCTTTCTGAAGAACTCTTGGGATGAGAGGTATAGGAGGAGAGGCTAAAGGAGACCCGGAGGCCAATCGTGACCCAGTGCATCCCTGGTGGACTTCCTGACAGGGGGAATCAGGGCAAAATACCTGCTGCATTTGTGGTTGTGAGGGGAAGCGAACAGGTCGCAGCTCAGCTGATCTCTGCAAAGGAAGATTTCTTTCGCCACTGAAAGATTCAGGGACCACTCGTGAGAATTCAAGATTGCCCTGCTGAGTCTGACTGCCAATACGTTGGACTTGCCGGGAATGTGCGTTGCAAGAAGAAGTGCCCCGAGGGCATCGTCCATTCACAGACTGTGAAAAGGGAATAAAATAGCCCTTGGAAATAATGCTTAGCACCCAGCGATCTTTTGTAATGTTTGCCCAGGTCAAAGGGTGCAGAGACAAACAACCTCTGACTGCCTCCAGGGCAGGACAGTCAAGCAGGACAGTCAGGCAGCACTTCAGGAGTGCTGGGAGGGCTTCTTAGAGGAAGGTTCCCTGGAGCCCTGATTTTGCAGACCCCCTCTGCCTCTACGGCAGCGTCTGCCACTGAACCCTCTCCCCCAACCTCTGTAAGAGGGCTCATCCTGAGCATCTTGAAAGGCCGACTGCAACTTGCGAAACCACAATCTCCTGGCCCCTCGCTGCTTCTTGGAGAAGGAGCACTGAGGGTTAGAAAATTTGATTCCCACAGCCGACAAAGTCTTGCCTTCCTGCTCACTGTGGGTGAGTTCTTTGACTGAAGGACCAAAACCAGTAGATCCACTGAAGGGGGCATTGGTGAAGAATGCCTTAAAGGAGTCTGCAAATTCGCAAAGGCACAGCCAGGCGTGACTCCTAATAGTGATGCTTCTACTGGCCGCTCGAGAGGTGCCTTCGGCAGCATTGGCAATCAGCCTCATTGAGGAATTAGCTAGGGAAGTGAGTGTAGACAGCTTGGGGGACACCTTACTTAGCTCCCCAGCAGGCAGTAACTCAGAAAGGGAAGTGGTAAGCTCCTTGACCAAGTCCCTCTGGAGTCGGGTGAAATGTACCAAGTAGTTAAGCACGCGCAGACCAAAGGTAGCTGAGGCGAAGACTGCTTTCTGTGTCTGCCAAATGCCTGGGAGTCTCAGTTAGGAGGATGAACACAAACTCTGCTGTGCCAGCTCTTTCTTGGTGGCAGCAACTACCACAATAGCATCGATTGGCACACTCTTAGACTAGAACTGTTTATTGGAAGGGGGGCTGAGAAATTTATCAGTGTGCTTGGGAACAGGTCCCACAGTATCTGACTCCTTCCACTCCCTGCTGGCGATAAGGTCTATAAGTTGGTCAGAAGGGGGGAAACCCAAGAGGTAGATAGTCCCATCCCAAAAATCTTCAGCAACACGGACTGCTCAGAGGACAGGGTGAAGGGAAGACCATCCACCTTTAAGCTTCAGGATGTCTAAGATGTTCCCAAAGGAGACATCTTCAGGCAGAGACTTGGAGACCCGTCCCCTTCATCGAGGTCCATATCCTCCATGAGAGACTCCATAGGTGAGTCTAGGTGCCTCCTCTTACATGATGTCTTCCAAGGCATTTCCTTCAGTGGGGGCTTGAGGGACGATTCGGAAGAGAGGGGGACCCAAGGGGGAGTGATTCCCACCTAAAGGCTAGTTCAAGAAGGCTGACAGGGCAAAGGATGAGAAGAGTCCATTCTGGGGGGCTGGGATGGTCACTGGGAAGCCAGGGAGGAATCTCTCGTAGAGGAAAAGGTCCTCTCTACAACCTGGAAGGCCGAAGGGCTGGACGATGCCCCATCCACACTCTCAGCAGGCAAGCCCACCTGAGAAGAGGGACCAGAGCAACTCAGCACCTCCTGGCCTCCGGACAGTACCGGCTCTGAGCTGTCGAGGGCCAAAGCCCCAAGGGAAAGGGAATGGTCTGAGAAAACAGGTCAGGACCGGGACTCCATCTGCCCGGGGGAGGCTGAGAAGAGGCAGTCAGGGACTCTGACAGGGTAGAGACATAGTGGCTTTTTGGGACCCCCCCCCCCCGTCTCCTCCCCTATGCAACCCAGGGCCTGAAAGTCTGAAACTATCTGAGTCGGACAAGGAGAAGCCAGCGAAGGTGTAGGAGAAGGACCCCAGGCCAGATGAGCAGGGGACACAAGAAGCCCCAACTCAATCTGAGCCTTAGGAAAGGACTTCATTATCCTGTCCATATTGGACGGGAGCAGGGTCCTGGAGGACCTAGACGAGCTGGAGGACTTACCCGGGGATGGATGTCCGGAGCCCACGGACCTCCCCTGCCTATCTGAAGATCAACTCCTGTGCTTGGAAGCAGAAGGGGACTGCTTCAAGCCAGAACCTGACAGCTAGTCCTCTATAATAATTGTGGGATCTGACACCAATCCCGGATCTGATCACCTCGGATCTGAAGGAAAACAAGGATCTGAATGCTTGGATCCTAACTGACTTGGATCTGACAAATCCAGATCACTGGCTTGTCCAGATCTGGCCAGATCCAAAGGCCTTGATCCAGAGGGCTTGGAAATGGGAGGAGATTCCTGTGACCTCGAATCAGAGGGCCCCAGAGCAGGGGAGCCCTGGATCCAGACGTGGAGTAGCGGGGCCATGGATCCAAGGACATCGGCTCTGAATGGGCTGAGGCTGGGGTCAGATCCAAGGAACTAGGATCTGACAGCCTCACCTTTTTAGATAAAGCAGATGACCCAGGGAGAGAGGGGCCCTTCCTCACGATCGGAGGGTCCAGACTTGGCTGGCGACTGGGCCAACAGACCCCCCCTTGGGCCAAAACTTTCAAAAGAATTTTGTTTTGGTGCTTGACCAAAACTCTGGGGTTGAATGCGGCACAAATGTCACATTCAACCTCCAGGTAGTTGGCACCCAAACAGTAAAGGCACTCGTCGTGCGAACTGGACATGGGCAACGTCCAACCACACAAGGAGCACCTTTTGAACCCTATAAGCTTGTCAGACATGCTAGGATGAAACACCAACACCTAAGGGGCATGCTAACTTGGTAACCAGGAAGGAAAAAGCTAAGGTCTGCAGGAGTAAACCGCCACAGCAAAAAGGGCACCAAAACACACAGCTACACCCAGAAAGAAGCAAAACGGGAGGGGAGGACTAAAAACTACCAACAATACACTAGAAAAACACTAAACAGTAACACAGAACACTAAAAAGGGAAGAACTAGAAAAATAATGCTACTTATCCCCATTGGAGACTCAAGCCTGATAATCTGCGTCTGATGCTTAGTGCGGCAAACGAGATCTGCGGGGTTAGACGGCATCAAGGAATCATGGCAGTGGGAGGAGTTCAAGCCTAGAAGCTGTCTGCAAAGCTGCTGGCTTGGATCAGATGTCAGATCCTACGACCCAACAGTGAGGAATAGTGATATGGATAACATCAGATCAGAAGTATGTCAGTGGTACAATACAAATTTTTGCTTCCAAGAAGGCATTCTACAGTTTCCCATTTACATTATGTGTGGCACATGGTGGAGACATGCAATGTGAGTACACCTGTGCATGTGAGAGACAAGTAAGCTCTTAGCTATTCTTTGTTCAGAACTATCACAATAAAAAGTATAAAAGTTGAATAAGAGAGTGGAGAGGAGCACTGCCTTCCTTAATCTAGGTCTCAGAAAGGGCTAAACTGCCTAACTTGGGAACAAATATCCTGATTTCAAGCTAAGCATTGGTGCTTTTCATGCTTTCTACTTCAATACATGCCACTTTTATGTCAGATTAGTACTGTGAAAAAGAAAAGGTAGTGAAAGTGTGAAAGGAACACTCCACATAACTTTGGCAAGTTATATTGTATTTCATACTAACTGCTGTGGCAATATTTGCACATTTCTAATGTTAACAAGATGTTGTGTTCTTTGACGTGATATTGTGTAATAAAAAATAATAATAATAATAATAATACTAAAGGAAAGGAAATAGATACGTTTCCACAGTGAGCTTATCCTGGATTAGCTTGTGATAGGGAAAAAAAAAAAAACGAAAGGAGAAGAATGGGAAAATTAACAGTGTGTGTCTGTAGCTGGCTAAGTCTGAATAATCTAGAAATGTTCATTGCCTTTTGAACTTGGTCGACTTTTTTGAAACAGTCACTAAGGCCATTGATGAGGGTAAGGCAGTTCACACAGCCTACCTTGACCTTGCAAAAGCCTTTGACACAATACCCCACTCGGGCATCATAGACAAACTCACCAGCTTAAATGTAAACCCATATGTCACAAGATGGGTTGCAAACTGGCTCAAGGACAGAACCCACAGGGTCAGAATTGCTGGAGCCATGTCAGACTCTAAGCCAGTCACAAGCGGTGTCCCACAGGGCTCAGTCCTGGGACCCCTCTTGTTCGGCATTTATTTTTCCGAGGTACAGGCAAACATAGGAGGATTGTGGCTGACAAAGTTCGCAGATGACTGCAAACTGGGCGCCATAATTGATACTCCAGCGGACACAAACATCCTTCAGAGAGGCCTCATAGAAATGGATAATTGGTGCCAGAGCCATGGCCTTAAGCTAAACGCCAAAAAATGTATAGTCATACCCTTTGGGAAAAACAAGGTACCGACAAATTACCACATAGGCGGTAATCCATTAAGTACGGAAGAGGTAATCAGGGACCTAGGGACCCAGGTTGACAGTAACCTCTCATTTGACACTCACATTGCCAAAGTGGTTAGGAAGACCTTCTATATTGCCCACCTTATCATGAAGGGTTTCACATCTAGATCAAGAGAGGTCATTGAGCCCCTGTACTCTTCTCTAATCAGGCCAATGATTGAGTACAATGCCCCATTTGGGATGTATCTCACCCGACACCTGCAGCAGTTGGAAAGACCCCAAAAGTTCCTCACCAAGAGGATAAAGGGTCTTAAACATATGTCATATGCTGCCCGACTGAAAAAACTCCAGCTCTATTCAGTCGCATACCGCCTACTCAGAGGTGATCTGTGCCTGACGTACAAGGCCATGTCCAATCCTGAATTAATGGACATGCTCCACCTCAGAAAATCCAAATCCATCAGAGCCACGAGAACAAGTGACTTAAACCTCAACACAGAAATAAATAGAACGTGCTGGAGGGACAGATTCATAACCCAGAGGCTCCCTACACTCTGGAACAGAATCCCAGTCCATGTTAGGCAGAGCCCCTCACTGACTCTATTCAAGAGAAATCTCGACGAGTGGATGGGAGATCGTAGGTTTACCCCGGGGGTCATCTCTGTGTCACTACTAGACAGAGGCATAGTAAACTAAACCCTAAAAGGGCGTAGTATTCTCATCCTAAGGGGTGGTGTAAGCCACATACACTCTGGCTAGGCTTATAAATGCCCTAGGGCAGACAGCCTAGTACAAACCTATGAACCTATGAACCTAATACTTGTCTATCAGATAAACTAGATGATCATTGGAAAAAACTACATGGCTAAATCACGGTAGCAATAACTAAGTTTCTAAATTGTTAGAATTTAATATAAAGAGAAGAAAGAGTGCATACACAAACAGTATAGCCAACTGAAGTATATATGGTGGCAAGTGAGCATACATGCTAAGTTAGTGGGATAGAAAGAGAACTGAAAAAAATGAACAGGAAATTGTGTTAGAATGGGTTAATATGCGAGTATTGCTGCCTGTAAGATGGTGAAGTATCGGAAAAGCAGGACGCACCAGATGGCAACCAGTGAGCTTATAGTCAATCACTAAACTGAGAAGAAAACAACTGAAGGCTGCATTCTCATGAGGAAAGTATAAAACAATGACTGCCTAACTAATCAAATAGATGAGATAGATAGATAAGATAGCTAGACAGACATATAAATAAATAAAAATATAGGAAGTCCACATGTTGCTAGGGTCATCAGATATGGAGGCCAAGGTGTTAGCAGCAGACAGATAAACAACAAACGCAGTCAGGACAATATCACAGGCAGAGGATTAAAGAATGCTGAAGGAAACTTGCAGTATTGATTATAAAGGAAGAGAAGTAAAGTCCTATGGCTGACAGGTACAGTAAGGTGCAAAGAATGTGAAAAGGGTCGACCCTGCAGACTGAGGGAAGCAGCAGAGAGCACAAAAATGTACAGACTGCACAAAGCCAGAAGCTGTAGAGCAAAACAGTTCACGGAGTACAACCTGAAAAATCAGTGTGAAATCCCAGAGAGACAGATCATAAAACCAGAGCTAGCTTGGAATACTCACTGATGATAACTGCAGATCAGAAATGAAGTTACTGTACAAACAATAAACTCTTCAAATATTATAGCATGGTGGATGCCTAACTTCTATGGTGCCTGTACATATCTGTCAACCTCTTATCCCAAGAAATCTGGACAAAACCTGACACAATGGGGGAACAAAGGCCCAAAAATAGGTACAGCTTTTAAATATTACTCTTATAAACTTAGAAAGTAGCTAGAGAAATACAGTTTGTGTTAAAATGCATTTACTAAAGGATATGGAGTTTGAAACTCAAATGTCCAAATACAGTCCAAATACAGGCTTTGCTGTATTCTGGACTTTTGGAAAGTTCCTGTGTTGCCCATTTCCTTTCTTGGATAAAGGGAGGCTTCTTTGTTCACCAGTGGCAGTGGGGAGCTTAGGGCAGCCTATCTATCCCTGGAGGAGTGTTCCCAGCACAAGCATCCGGTAGTCTATTGGCTGTTTTGGGCCAATTTCTAGCTCTTTCAAGTCCCCCTGTATAAAACCCACTTTGGCGCGGTTTGTGCACTTGTTACTACTCAGCCAAGCTCCTTGCGGTCCTGCAGAGTGGTGCCAGCAGCAGAGAGGCTAAAAGAGCGACTACTAACCTGATAAGTGTTTTTTCCTGCTACTACCTGGGCGACTGTCCGATCTAGCTAAACTGCAAATATTTCTGCTTCTTGAACTGTTTTAAACTGTTAAAAGTTGTTTTTGCACCTGCACTTTTAAAGTTTGCCCTGTTTGTTGCATTTACCTGTTGGGGCTACACACTCAAGTGTGCTAGCCTGTGTTACATATTTATTGCACTTTCCTGCTGTTTGTTGCAAAAAAGAAAAAAAAAAAAAAACAAACAAAAAAATTATCCTTGTTTCCCATCTTTCCTGACCTAGAGTAGTCCAAATACAGGCTTTGCTGTATTCTGGACTCTTGGAAAGTTCCTCTGTTGCCCATTTCCTTTCTTGGATAAAGGGAGGCTTCTTTGTTCACCAGTGGCAGTGGGGAGCTTGGAGCAGCCTATTTATCCCGGGAGGAGTGTTCCCAGCACAAGAATGTGGTAGTTCCTGTGTTGCCCATTTCCTTTCTTGGATAAATGGAGGCTTCTTTGTTCACCAGTGGCAGTGGGGAGCTTGGAGCAGCCTATCTATCCCGGGAGGAGTGTTCCCAGCACAAGAATGTGGTAGTTCCTGTGTTGCCCATTTCCTTTCTTGGATAAAGGGAGGCTTCTTTGTTCACCAGTGGCAGTGGGGAGCTTGGAGCAGCCTATCTATCCCTGGAGGAGTGTTCCCAGCACAAGAATCTGGTAGTCTATTGGCTGTTTTGGGCCAATTTCTACCTCTTTCAAGTCCCCCTGTATAAAACCCACTTTGGCGCGGTGTTTGCGCTTGTTACTACTCAGCCAAGCTCCTTGTGGTCCTGCAGAGTGGTGCTAGCAACAGAGAGGCTAAAAGAGCGACTGCTAACCTGATAAAAGTGTTTGTTTTCCTGCTACTACCTGGGCGACTGTCCGATCTAGCTAAACTGCAAGTATTTCTGCTTCTTGAACTGTTTTAAACTGTTTGAAGTTGTTTTTGCACCTGCACTTTTAAAGTTTGTCCTGTTTGTTGCTTTTACCTGTTGAGGCTACAAACTCAAGTGCGCTAGCCTGTGTTACATATTTATTGCATTTTCCTGCCGTTTGTTGCAAAAAAAAAAAATTATCCTTATTTCCCATCTTTCCTGACCTAGAGTAGTCCAAATACAGGCTTTGCTGTATTCTGGACTTTTGGAAAGTTCCTGTGTTGCCCATTTCCTTTCTTGGATAAAGGGAGGCTTCTTTGTTCACCAGTGGCAGTGGGGAGCTTGGAGCAGCCTATCTATCCCTGGAGGAGTGTTCCCAGCACAAGAATCTGGTAGTCTATTGGCCGTTTTGGGCCAATTTTTAGCTCTTTCAAGTCCCCCTGTATAAAACCCGCTTTAGCACGGCTTTGCGCAATTTTGGGCATAGCGCAGCATCGGGCAGCACCGCTTAATTGGGTTTAAACCATTCTCGGCTCCACAAAGTCTGCTATTCACTTTTTCCCTTAGAACTGATCTAGTTCTCATAATAAACATCCTATTGCCACTCTAAAGCCTAGCACTTGCTCACTAAAGCAATTATATAAGTCAGCACTAAAAAATTAAAAGCACTACATCCTCACAAACTCCCCATGAGTACTTTGTTCCCCACTGGCCCCTTTTTTCAATTATAAAGGAATTCCCAATACTATTCTAGCATGTCCAAAGGTCAGTTGTCAATCTCCTCTCCGGTCCAGCTGGTGAATCTGGGAATCTTGAGGCAATGTTACAACTGCCTCATGTACACAGACAACCCTCTCCTCCTCCCAACAAATTCCAACACATGTGAGAGATGCAACCATATAGCCAAACTGGAGGCTAAGCTCTCTCAACTCAGTACTGGCGTAACCAGTCAGGAGAAGAAGGAAACCACACTCACTACAATTCTAGTCTCACATAGACCTACCACGACAGCAAACCAAACACATAAACACACAAAAACATACTCGGAGGCTCTAAATAAAAATCTGCCTAAGCAGCAGAGACTTCCAAAGCAGACACCCAAGCAACCACTACCCCAAAACAAAACACGTGCAACACATAGCTCACAAAGCCAGTGTGCCGAATAGTCACAGCCCTTAAGGCTAAACAACACACCTGATACACTTGTAATAGGTGACTATCGTCAGGCACACTGACGTCCCGCTCACCAGGCTGAACAAGGAGAAGGTCACAGTGAGCTGCCTGTCGGGCGCTAGGATCCGCCACATAACACAAGCACTCAGGTCACTCCAAGGCAAGTACAAATATGACTCAGTCATTGTCTATGCTGGTGTGAATGACCTGAGACGTACCTCCCTGGACTACATGAAAAGAGACAAAGAGGAGCTCTCAGAGCATATAGCCCAGGCCGGTATGACCCTGACCTTGAGTAGCATCTTACCCTCACCAAGAATGATGCCACAATATGAAGACAAGATGATCAATTTCAACAATTGGCTTAAGTATTGGTGTCATTCAAAGGGAATCCAATGCCTGTCTGCCTGGGATGACATGCTCGACAAGCCACGATGCTTCTCTAGGGACGGCTTGCACCTGTCACCCCTGGGCTTTCGGATATTGGCAAAGGCTCTTGCCACCCCCATAGTGCCTTTTTTAGGCAAGGCTCAAAAGACAAACCCACCTCCATAGGTATCACAAGGGATAAGAATCTAAGAGTAATGCTACTCAACGCCAGAAGTCTAAACCTCAAGATGCACTCGAAACTCTCCTTCGCATGGAGAACATCGATATCTGTGCAGTAACAGAAACCTGGTTCAAGGCTCCCGAGAGCATCCCAGCACTACCAGGTTATACCTCATACCATGTTTTTCGGCCCCAAAACTTGGACCGAACCACAAAAGGAGGGCAAGTATCAATATTCGTCAAAGATACCCACACCTCCAGGTTGGTGGCACAGCACGAAGCATCAGAGACTATCCATGTGCAACTAACAGTGGGTAAAACTGCCTTCCAGTTTATAGCCTGCTACAGACCACCCTCCCAAACCCAGAAACCCCACTCGGCCTTCCTGAGAACACTGGAAAATATGAAGGTCTCTCCAAACACCATTATATTGGGCAACTTCAACTACCCTAACATAGACTGGGAGCATTTCTCTAGCTCTAACACCCTAGCCCAAAGGTTCCTAGAATTTATAAACTCAAATGCTATGGAACAACTTGTTGCCACTCCCACAAGAGGGGAAAACATACTGGACCTGATCATCACCAACATGGGGACTCTATGCTCCAGACCAGAAGTGTATCCCTCACTGGTAAGATCAGACCATAAACTAATCTCACTAGATATTCACATCCCGACCCCAGCCCCTGCCCAGAAAACCACAGTGAAAAACTTCTCTAAAGCAAATTTCACACTCCTCAAAACCGAGGTGGAATCCTTCAAAGCCCCCGGGCCTGTGGAAAATACAGTCCAGACCGCAGAATCCTTTATAAACGCATTCTATGAACACCTTTAGGAATGGATGGATCATGCAATCCCAAATAAAACCAAGACCCAATCCTCCAAAGTTAGGCGTCCTGTCTGGTGGACCCCAGCCATAAACAAACTATACAATAGGAGGAGGAAGCTACTACATGATAGAGCAAAATCCCAAAAAGGGAAGGCATCTCTGATCAGTATTAGCAAAAAACTACGGGCACTCATAAAATCGTCTAAGGCCAGCTTCGAGAGAAAAATTGCACAGGACACTAAGGATAATCACAAGGCTTTCTTTAGTTATGTTAGGAACCTGGGTGGGAATTCTCAGATATGCTCAGAATTAGTCCAAAATGACAAAAAATACACCGAACCCACAGACATTGCCAACATCCTAGCTGACAGGTTCAGTGCAAACCCCCTCCCCACCAAAAGGGCAAATATCTATCCCAGCAGAGTGCTGCCCCCCTGACATCTCAGATGCTCCCTCTCCGCCCTCTCCAAAGCAAAAAACACAGCATCAATGGGACCAGATGGTGTACCGGGCTGCGTCCTACATGAACTCCAAGAAGAACTAAACTCAAACATAAAACTACAGTTCAATCTCAGCCTTACTACAGGATATGTACCCAAAGAGTGGCGTACAGCAACAGTGGTCCCTCTCCACAAAGGTGGTGCCTCAGCTGATCCTGGAAACTATCGCCCCATAAGCTTGACTAGCTTGGTCTGCAAAGCTATGGAAAGGATCATCATGGACCTCATAAATAAACATATTGGGGACCTACAGACACTGGATCCTACCCAGTTCGGCTTTGTTAAGGGCAGATCCTGCCTCTTAAATCTGGTTGATTTCTTTGAAACAGTCACCAAGGCCATTGACGAGGGGAAGGTGGTCCACATAGCCTACCTGGACCTTGCAAAAGCCTTCGATACAATACCCCACTCGGGCATTATAGATAAGCTCACCATCTTAAATATAAACCCCTATGTCACTAGATGGGTTGCAAACTGGCTCAAGGACAGAACCCACATGGTTAGAATTGCTGGAGCCATGTCAGACTGCAAACCAGTTACAAGTGGCATCCCACAAGGCTCAGTCCTGGGACCTCTCTTGTTCGGTATATATTTCTCGGAGGTACAGGCTAACACGGAAGGACTGTGGCTGACCAAGTTCACAGATGACTGCAAACTGGGCGCCATAATCGACTCTCCAGCCGACACAAGCATCCTACAAAAGGGCCTCATAGAAACAGACAACTGGTGCCAGAGCCATGGCCTCAAGCTAAACGCCAAAATGTGTATAGTCATCCCCTTTGGCAAAAACAAAGTGCCCACAAATTTCCACATAGGTGGTAATCCATTAAGTACGGAAGAAGTAATTAGGGACCTGGGGACCCAAGTTGATAGCAATCTCTCATTTGACAACCACGTGGCCAAACTGGTTATAAAAACATTTTATACAGCCCACCTAATCATGAAGAGATTCACATCTAGATCAGGGGAGGTCATCGTGCCTCTTTACTCATCCCTCATCAGGCCCATAATTGAGTACAATGCCCTTTTGGGATGTACCTTACCAGACACCTGCAGCAACTGGAAAGACCCCAAAAGTACCTCACCAAGAGGATCAAAGGGCTCAAACAGATGCCATATGCTGCCCAGTTAAAGAAACTCCAGCTCTACTCAGTGGTATACCGCCTGCTCAGAGGCGATCTGTGCCTGACGTATAAAGCCATGTTCAACCCAGAATTAATGGACATGCTGCACCTCAGAAAATCCAAATCCCATCGAGCTACACACTCGAGAGACTTGAACCTCAGCACTGAAATAAATAGGACATGCTGGAGGGACAGATTCATAACCCACAGGCTCCCTTCACTCTGGAATGAAATCCCAGTCCAGGTTAGGCAGAGTCCCTCTGACTCTCTTCAAGAGGAATCTTGATGAGTGGATGGGAGATAGTAGGTTTACCCCAGGTATCACTTCTGTATCACTGTTAGACAGAGGCACAGTATACTAACCTCGGAAAAGGGCATAGCAAAATTCATTTAAAATGGGTGGCGAAAGCCAAACACACTCGGGCTAGGCTTATAAATGCCCTAGCGCAGATAGCCTAGTATGAACCTATGAGCCTATGTATGTCATTAGTGATTTCATTCCTCAAATTATCCCAATTTTTTACCAGAAAGCCACAAATTTTATGAGGAACAGACCAAAACTGAGACAAAAATCTGGACATTCTGGGAAAATCTGGACACTTGAAAGGTATGTGGTATCATTCTCATGCATGAGCAGAAGGAGCAAAGTAACCATTTGCAGAGGTGTAGCTATGATATTCATGTGACTGGAAGCTTCCAAACAGTGTGCTGCTTTGTCTTTGCACAACATCCAACTAGCTCTAAACGTTAATATAGTTGTACGTTACCTTGTAAATTATTTTCATCCGTGCTGGGCTCTGCACTCTCTTCAGATGCTGAATGGGAGCTGCGCATTCTTAGTGTGGCTCCTGCTTTTTCTTTTACTGCTGTTAACCCATGTCCTGTTAGACAAGAAGAACAATCACAATGAAGCAACAGAAAACAAACATTTGTCAATGATAAATAGCTTGCACAAGTACTGTACTGAAGTATTAGTGATTAAAAAGTTGTGTGGTCAAGAATGATTACTTGGAAGCAACATACTTTTTAAAAAAATTTAATGAAAAAAATGTATTACTACAATTTTGCTGCTGATTAAGTAATCACATTGTTCTACCAGCACTGTTGATTGTGGACAGTTAAAATACAAGACATATTTGAAGACACAAATATACAAATAAATAATCTTTTGCTAAAACTGGAGAAGTAAAAATTGTACCTTATAGCAAGCAGGATAAGGTACTGAATAATAATATTCTCTACTGTATTATAAGAGACAAAACTGTAACTGAAGCCTTGAAACAGTCTGAAGAAGCAAGCATTGTACTAGTGAAAGCACTTACAGAGTTTTCATAAAATAAAAAATAATTTATTTTACCCTGGCTGTGTGTCTGACAGCTTACTGTATAGTCTTTTTTCTATTAATTCTTTTCATAGTAAACTGTCTGTTTATCTCAGCTGCTGGTGTTTTTTTGCATTTGGATTTATTTTTGAAGGTTTCTGTGTCAAAACATTGAAAAAGCAACATATCGAAAGGCGAGTAAGTGATCAAGCACAACTGGTCAGTCACCAGTCAATCGGAAATTATGCCCAACAATCAACTTGATAGAAAAATTTAGAGTACAACATAGAAATTACATTGTAAAAATAATAACAATGGCGATAAAACACTGTAGCAATAAACTGATAAAACATATACAAAGAAATCTTAAAACATGAAAAAAAATTGATAAAATCAGAAATAGGATATATTATTTTAGGAGAAACTACAATGTTTAGATAGAATGAAAAAAAGATTAGAGTGAAGAAGAAGGTTAAATAGGACTAACAGTAGTTTGAGAAAAGGGGGAGTAAAAAAGAGGTACGTTGGAGGGATTACTTGGAGAGATAGTAAATACATGACAGAGGGAAATTAACAGAGTAGTGAAAGAGTGTATACAGATCTTTACAAAGTAAAAAATGAGTATGGATTCAATAGTTGAGAGAGTATATCATGGGAAAATGATGTTAAGAGAAGTAGTATATTGGAGAAACTTAAGATAGATTTAGAGGGGAAAAGTTGGATTATCCTGGAGAATAGGCGTATAGAGCCACAAGTAATGCAGAAAGTCCTTTAGTTTAAGTTATAGGAGGATGTTATTTGTCTGACTGTAGTAAGAAGGGAGTTCCAGATCTTTGATACATAGGTAAAATATAAGCAGTCAACAAAACTAGTGTACAATATTTTTTCAGTGATGAGGTCTGTGCCCTTAAAATGGACAGGTCTTGGTGTGGTGTACAATTGTAGTACAGAGTTCTTGGGTGGGCATTTTTCTGGAAAGTAGAGTATGTTATGGACATGTTTTAATTGTTAGACACTAAAATAGTTTGGGAATTGTAAGCAGTTTCATTTTCTGAGGGCTACCAGTGATGAATAGTACTGAACATCTTAGTTCTTCATGTATTATGTTTATATTTGTAACACAACAGCAGCACTGAACAGACTTCACAGAAGACATGCTGCAGCTGTTGATTTTCAAGCAAACTCAGTTAGATGCTCTGTAAAGAAGGCCTAAATTATGGTGAGTTTGTTTTAATAGCATTTTGAATATGAATGTCAGATTTCAGATGGCCATGACTAAACCTCATAGCTTAGTTTATCAGACTACTTCAAGTTGAATGTTATGAAAGAGGAAGACTGTAAAGCTGGACTTGAGACTTGAGTATGACAGTGTTATAGTGCATTAGCTTAGTTTTGCTAGGATTTAAGAGCGGTCAAATGTAAGTAAACTGTGGCAGAAAATCATTCGTGGGTAACTGATATAAGTGAGAATACAGAATATACTGAGCAGATAAGGTCAGCATCAGCAGCATACTAGACACAAGTAGCATGACAAGAGGCAGAAAAAATATTACTGATGAGCAGATGGAATAGCAGAGGGCCAAGGACAGACCCTTGGAGGGCACTACTGGATTGTGGCATACAAATGGAGAAAGCAGAGAGCCATTTAATTGATTGAGTACAACTTCAAAGGTAGCTGGTAAACCAGTTAATGTAGCAGGGGGGAAAACTAGAAAAAAAAATAGTTTGGAGTAATTTAGGGTGACAGAAAAAGAATAGTTGTGTAAGAACTTACCATAACCATAGAAGTCCTTCTCTTCCATGTTGCAGTATTCTTTACCTTAGGGAGTTGCTGCCTGCAGCACCAGACATCCGGCCAGTATAACAAAGTCTTGAGGGCAGGGGTATGTACGACATTGCATGTAAGAGCCATAAACTGATGCCGGCTATATCTGTGACATCTGCATGTACCCAATTCAGAACAGGCTGCCACATAAAGAGAGCCCCCAGGAAAAGGAGTAGTAAAAGGTAATATAAAACCCTTCCCAGACACAACGTCAGTAGTCAAGGGAAGGACCAGATTTATAATATGGTCAAAGAGAAGAGGGGTAGGTGGGTGGGACTGAATACTACAACATGGAAGAGAAGGACATCTATGGTTATGGTAAGTTTTTACACAACTATTCTATGTCCTTTTATTCTCATGTTGCAGTATACTTCACCTTAGGGAGAGTACCAAAGCTCTCTAGGTAATAATGTGGGTGGCAGGTAGGTGAGCAGAGTCTATGAGACCCTGTAGAATAGACCTAGGAAAGCCTGCTCTAGCCCTGGAGATGGAGTCCAATTCGTAAAGGTTGGTGAAGGTATGTACAGAGGACCAAGTTGCTGCCTCCAGAAGAGAAGAGTAATCAATGCCCCTGAAAAAGGCTGCTGGAGAGGAAGCAGCTCTGATGGAATGGGTTTTGACAGATTAACTCAATTGTTTTCCATGAAAGGAATAGCAAAAGGCAACAGCCTTAGAAATCCATGAGGCAATTGTCTGTTTAGACATGGCCTTGCCTAGGGCCCAAGGATAAAAGGAGACAAAAAGTTGATCAGACTGTCTCTGAAGAATTTGATCTTTTCTAAGCAGAACCTCAGTTGCCTATGAACATCTAAGGAATGCAAAGTCCTTTCTGAGGAGTTCTGTCTCTAAGGGTAGAAGACAGGCAAGTTAATAGTCTGATTTAGGGAATATCTCATTAACTACTTTTGGCATGACGGAAGGGTTAGTCCTTAGGGAAACCCTATCCTTATGGAAGACAAGGTAGGGAGGTGAAGCCATAAGGGACTGGATCTCGGATACCCTCCTGGCAGAAGTGAGGGCCACTAACAAGACTATTTTCCAAGTACAAAATTTGAGAGTGGAAGAACGGTCTGGCTCAAAGGGAGCTAGTGTAAGTTTTTCCAGCACAAAGGTAAGGTCCCAAGGTGGGGGAATGGGCTTATGAGGAGGCCTGATATGAAGGATCCCTTTCAAAAACAGCTTGACGTCTAGCCTAGAAGCCAGAGGTGGAGTCAGGGGAAGGCAAGCAGAAATGGCAGAAAGATGCACTTTTACTGAAAAACAAGTCAACCCTGAATGCAGCAATTCACATAGGTAGGAAAGGACCAGTAGAACGGAAGCTTGAGATGGGCCCTGTTTACTTTTATGGCACCAATTGGAGAATCTTTTCCATTTAAATAAATATTTCTCCTAGTACTTGTTTTTCCAGCCTCCTGCAAAACATTGAGTACGTCCTCTGAATATAGGTGCCTAAAAGGGATCAAAACTCTATCACCCACAAAGCCAGATTGATATTGAGAATAAGGGACCCCTTGTCTTGTGAGAGTAGGTCAAAGTGGTGAGGTAACCTGTGGTGATTGCCCTAGGGTAGATGATAAAGTAGAGGAAACCAATACTGCCTTGGCCAGAAGGGAATCACCAACAGGATTTTTGGTTTGTCCTTCTGTATTTTCAGGAGGACTTTGTGAATCAAAGGAAATGCAGGGAAAGCATAAAGGAACATTCCCTCCCATGAAAAGAAGAAGGCGTCCACCTTCCAGGCTTGTGGATGGGGAAGCCTTGTGCAAAAGAGGGGCATCTGTTCTGGGAGGAGGCAAACAGATCTGCCTGAGGAATACCCCACCTGTGAACTACATCCAGAAACACCTCCTTGTGAAGGATCCATTAGCGGGAGGGTGTTAAGGTCCTGCTCAGGGTGTCTGCCATAACGTTGTCTTCTGATTGGATGTAGACTGCCTGCAAATAAATCTGTATTGCTGCTGCCAGGGACCAGATTTGAACTGCCAGATTGCAAAGAGGGTAGGATTTTGTTCCTCCCTGTTTATGTACCACAGGACTGTCATGTTGTCTGTGATGACTTGCAATGTGCCTGGCAGAAGGATCCCTTGAAAAGCTTGTATTGTCAAGTAAAGGGCCCTTAATTCTTTTAGACTGATATGGTTCCTTCTTTCTGGAATGGACCATTCCCCCTGCACCTTGTGCTGGATGCTGGTACTGTGAAGGACAGCCCCCCCAACATAGATCTGATGCATCTGTGTACAGATGCTGTTTGGGTGGAGGAATCTGTACGGGCACCCCTTGATTGAGGGCGATAGTAGAGATCCACCAAGTGAGTTCCCTTTTTATGCAGGAGAGAAGAGTAACATTCACTTCCAAGGGATGAACGTGTTGGTTGCAAGAATTTCTCAATACCCACTGAAACTTCCTTATGTGCATCCTGGCAAGAGGGAGGATGGGGATCAATGAAGCCATGATTCCCAGGACTCTCAAATTCTCTGGCTGAAATGGATGGTAGTGGTAGTAGGGATTGGAAAATTGGCTGAGAAATTCCTACTTTCTGGGCAGGGACAAAGACTGACATCAACTGTGTTCTTATCTTGCACCCCAGGAAAACAAGATCTTGTGAGGGAGTCATTTGGGACTAAGTGATTCACAGTGAACCCTAGATTTTGCAAAATTCTGCAAACCCAGTTCAGATGTTGAGAAAGAGTGAGAGAATCCTTGAGTAGGATCAAGAGATGGTCTAAGTAAGGGTAAATTTGTATGCCCTGTAGTTAGCAGTATGCAATGACCTGGGAGAGACATTTGGTGAATACTCGTGAGGCTGTAGAGAGTACAAAGGGCAAGGCAGAGAACTGAAAATGTGAGGAACCCACAAAAAAACTAAGAAATTTCCTGCAAGTGGGGTGAATAGGGATGTGAAAGTATGCATCCTTCAGATCCAGGGAGGCAATGAAGGCTTTCTGAGGAATGAGAGGAAGAAGGTGCTGTAATGTCAGCATTTTGAAGGTTGGCACCTTGAGGAAGAGAATGAGGAAGGATAGGGTTGAGGATGGGTCTTCAAGGACCATCTTTTCTTGGAACCAAAAACATCCTGGAGTAAAACCCCTTGGTTAATTGCTCTTCGGGTACTACTTCTATAGTGCCCTGAGAGAGGAGTTGACTCAGAATGGTGGGGAATAGTGAAAGCTGACTGAAATGAGGCTGTTGAACTCCCTGGGAATGGTGGAGATTCCCACCAAGTCATGAAATATCCTCTCTCAATGATGGGCAGCACCCAGCTGTCTGTGGTAACTTTTTTCCAGGAGGGTAGAGATAGGGTTAGGGGTATGGAGAGGGGGGGTGGAGGTGGATAAGGGAAAAGAGTTACAGCGGAGGAGCTCTGTCTGGGTCTGGCTGCCTCCAAAAGGATGAAGGTGTTGAGGTAGATGAAGATCTAGGAGTGGACGGCTTCCTAGGTTGTCTTCATCCCCTGGAATGAGTAACAGAGGAATGGGAGGACTGTCTCTTAAAGCTGGGTTTTTGGGGGTAGTTCCTATGGAATCTGGGAACCAGTGACACCAGTAAATGTTTTCGATTCTGCAAGTCTTTTCCTTTATCCTGCAGTGACATAAGTAGCTCTGCAGAAGCAGCTCCAAAGAGTGCTGATTTATCCAAAGGAGGATCTAACAAAGTAGCTTGGACATCCAAGGGCAAAGGTTGGAGTCACAACCATGAGAACCTCCTTAACACAGAACCAGATGCAGACGATTTGGAAGAGGCTTCAACAGCATCATAGCTGCACTTGACTGAGTGTCTAGTCACCTGGGATACAGTGTTCAGAAGGGTGTCCAGCTGAGCCTTGACTGGTGAGTCAGGCATGTCAGACAGCAGAGTAGAGACCTTGGTCAGGGAATCCAGAGCAAACTTGGCCATATGGGTTTGATAGTTAATTGCTGTTATGGCCAAGGTGGAAGAAGTATATACCTTCTTCACCAACCTATCCATAAATTTACTATACTTATCTATGGGAAAAAGAGAAGAAGGTAGTTGCCTTGAAGACTTTCCAGCTGAATCTGCAACAACAGCAGGATCTGCTGGCGGATTCTTAAAAAGGTACTGCTCTTTTGCAGATGCTTTGTAAAATCTGTCTGGTCCCTTGTTAGCAGGAGGCTGTGACTCTGAGCTCTGGGAAGCAGCTAAGAAGGCATCCTGGAAAGCTGGTAGTAAAGGAGGAAATGCAGATGATCAGGGCTGCTCCAGCTGCAGGAGTTCAAAATATCTTTTCTTGGTCTCAGAAACATCTGAGGCCTCCCACTTAAAATGTACCTAAGTAGGGAAATAGTGTCCCCAAAGGAGAAATCTTCTCCGGGGGAATCAGGAGTGAGAGTCTCTTCTTCCTCAGGAGTAGCAAAATCCTTAGGGGATTCAATCTGAGAACAATATGCCAAGGATTCATCTGAGGAGGAATAGTCTTCCACAGATTCTTCCTGTGAAACAAGTGATTGGCCTGACTGTGGAATCTGGGTCTGCAGTACCTGAAAGGCCTTGAATAAAGTCTGGGAAAAAGTCTCCCAAGCTGGAGTAGGATCTTTAGCCCTGTGTTTTTCCTTCTGTTTCCTTTTTAAAGGGGTGGAAGGAGTAGGAACAGATGTAGGCCTGGGGGCTGACATTGGAATGCATGGCAAGGCAGTAGAAGGCCCCTCCAACGCTATGAGCCATAGTTCCATCACCATCAGGAGCTGATAGTTGTAAAGCCTCAGCAGATGTACTCTGGATACTTGCTGCACTGGCTTCCATTTCGGTTCCCAGTAACAGGGAAGTATCTGAAGTCTGGGGCGATCCTGGACTAACACTCGCCTTGAGGATCTCACCGGATTCCTGAGGCGCAGCTTGGACATCAGGCCTAACTTTTTTAGCCTTCTTCCTTGGCGGCTCATTGGAGGTGCCTGCTCCACCTTCCATCCTGGATGCCAAGCGTCAAAGTCGCTGATTCTCCAAATAGAGCTTTAAAGCAGACAAGCAGCTTCTAAGGGTTTCGGGGACAAAAGACTGGCAAATATCACAGGACTTGTAGTCATGACCTGCCCCTAAACAGAATAAACACTGATCGTGCATGCCCTTGTGTGGAATTTGTCTTCCACAAGCGCACATTCCCTTCCTAGATGACATGCGTCTGAAACAGGTAAAGAAACGAGCAAAAAACTCACAAGGGTACTTATCTGAATGCAGACAGCCTGGAGCAATCATCGAAAAATGGATGGTCGAAGTCAAACAAATGCCGGATTACTGGCGCTTGCGATCGGATGTCTGAAACACACTGCGGCAGGAAAGTTCTGACTTGGGTATGTGCAGACATCACAGATATATCCGGCATCAGTTTATGGCTCTTACATGCAACGTTGCACATACCCCTGCCCTCAAGACTTTGGTATTCTAGCCGGATTTCCGGTGCTGCAGGCAGCAACTCCCTAAGGTGAAGAAAACTGCAACATGAGAAAAGAAGGACATCATCAAATGTCCTGGGGAGATCATGAAGGATAAAGGAGATTGCTTTGTTTTCATTTCTTCCTAAGTAGATGGTGGTGAGAAAGGACAGCAAAGATCGCAAGGCTATATTTGTGCTGTGACCAGAGCAAAAACAATGTTGTGATGAGGATAGAAAATTACTGGCTCTGAGGTATTGACAAGCCTGATTACAAATGTGTCTTTCTAGGCTTTTCAAAGTGGTGAAAGGATACTGGTTTAATGGTAGTGAAATAGGTCTGTGGAGTTACTTCATTTGTATAAGGGAAGTATAAAAGTTAGTTTGCATAGCTTAGGGACAGTGGCTTCTTATATGAGGCAATTTATGAGTAAGGAAAGGAGAAGAGAAGGGATTTGATGCAAACTTCAGGTGTGCTGCAGGATGATTACTTGCAGCTACAGTCAAGTAGTTAAGCAGGCTAAAGACTCTAAATAGTTTTAGTTGGAACTCACTGTACATTGAAGGAGAGAAGAGTTGGAGAACCTGGTTGAGTGGGACAGCTACTGAGACAGGTGATATCGTATTAGAGTAGCAGTTCAAGTTGAACTTAAATGCCATGTCTTAATTAGACAATCTATGTAGAGGACTGGCTGAGAGGTTTATCCTGGTTTTAGCAGTTTATTAATGGTGGACCAGGATGGCTAAGGGTTAGAGATTTGAGTGTTTTGTAGTGAATCATAACAATTTTTTTACCTAGCTTGGATACATTTTTTTGACATAAGACAAAGCTGTTTATTAAGTCTGGAATGAGGATTGTTTGCTTTCAGTGTACTAAATTTTCTATGTATTTTCTTTCCAACACATACTTTGTTTTGTTTCAGATTTTAGTCAAGGTGCTGTGTCAGATTTGATCCTTTTTCTTCTGAAAAATAAAACAATCTGAGATAAATTAGTAAAAATGCTAAATAAACTGGGAATAAACCACACTGTCACCCACTGGATTGCCAATTGGCTCACACACAGGACCCAGATAATCAAAGTAGGGGATATTACCTCCATAAAGGGACCAGTCACCAGTGGAGTCCCCTAGGGTTCTGTACTGGGACCTCTCCTGTTTTGTATTTACTTTTCTGAACTACCAAACTGAGAATCTGCCCATAAAAATCAACCTATTTTTTCTGGATTTGAGAACATATGTGGACAGTGACCTTTCCACCAACATGTTTCCATTGTTGTAAGAAAGTTCTGTATTGCACAGCTTATAAACAAAGTGATTGTATCTAGATCTAGGGATGTCATTGTCCCGCTTTACTGAATTCTTGTAATGGATTACATGTTAGCATTGTCTGAAACAGTTTTATGAGGATCACTGACAAAGGAAAACTCCCAAAGATTAAAGTGTATTTTTCAGTATGGTGCCTATTCTACCAGTAAAGGTGATATAATGTTTGAATTGATTAAGCCCCAAGACATATAACAGAAGTAACATTTTTAGTACTATCTTCTCTAGCACTTAGAAAGACAACAGAAATGAAAGTCTGGTGAGTCTTTGTCTTGGATGGAGACCACTTTCCCATCAAATATAAGTTTGAAAAGCATGACAAAAACTGGTTGAGGCATATCAGACATTTGTGTTGTTACCCTCTGGACAACCTTATGTGCAGAGACACACTAACTCTGGAAAAATAACTTAGAAAAAATATCATATCATGCATGCAGCGTTAAGTGGGAAGTTTATGATTTTATGCAAAGGTTAGAAGGGGAATGCAAACAATTTAGAGCAGGGATCTCAAACACATAGCCCTTAGACCTCAAGACGGCATAATTACAGATGAGGGAAGTGACTACACTATTTTTCTAGCTATAATGCCTGCATTTATTTTGTCCTGTTATTATTGTGGCCCTTGCCTGAGTTTGCTAGCCAGCATGCAGGATGAGCATTTATTTGATTTTAAGACCTCTAACTTAGATGTGTACCAACTAATAAAAATTAGAATGCAGATTAAGAATGATTTATGGCTCCCTTCCAGAAGTGTTCATAGGTGTGTACTAGGCTAATGGCCCTGGAGCCTTTACAAGTCTAGCCCATAGAAGTGCCCTGACATCGTGCCGCCCGTTAGTTCCCAGTGGCTCTATCAAGCAGAACCACTGGAGCGATCCCAGGGGTAAACTTTCTATTTCCCATCCACTCATGAAGATTTCTCTTGAAGAGGACCAGTGAGGTGCTCTGCTTGACATGTACGAGGAATTCTATTCCAGAGCATGGGCAGTCTCTGTGTTATGAACCTGTCCCTCCAGCATGTTCTGTTGATTCTGGTAATGAGGTTGAGGTCTCTGGAGCGTATGGTGCGGAGTGATTGGGATTTCTTTAGATGTAGCATTTTTAACACAGCTGGGTCAGACATGGCTTTGTAAGTCAAGCAGAGATCGCCTCTTAGTACACAATATGAGACAGAGAATAGCTGGAGTTTTTTGAGTTTGTCCGTGTAGGACATGTGTTTAACGACTAGGATCCTCTTTGTGAGGTACTTTTGTGGCCTTTCCAGCTGTTGCATGTGTCTAGTGAGGTACATGCTAAATGGGACATTATACTCATTGACTAGTAAAATAAACACTGTTACAACTGCTAAAGCTGCCAATGGACGCAAAACAAACTGCAAGGAAAACCTTCGGAAGACAACCACGGCACCACGATGTAACTGTTAAAACCACAAATTTACAGAATAATACTCTAAAATGCAGGAATAAAAACTGGCCCGATAAGCGCTTTTGGCTGATACAGCCTACTTCAGATCATATCTGAATCCTGTTACAGATTCTATATAAAACCCAGAATGCCCAATCACCAGTGTGGGGTGGACCACATATGCACATGCAGATTCATAGTCTTAGTATTGATTGGAATCATAGCGGCCAACTGCAGTTCTAGAAATTAGTCAACAGCCAATAGTGAAGCATCCAGTGGCAACTTTCCTATTGGACAAGCTTCTTAGTTTTAACCAGTTGTTTTCTTAGACATGTATCCCTGTGGTGATAGGTTACTATAGGACTCATTGAGTCCAATCATCCTCTTGTGGCTCATTGCCATGACAATAAAAAGTGTGTGTGACCATAGGTGTTAGCAGAGGCAACAAATACGTCTGCTGGAAGCTTTGTAGCAGCAGTATGTGAGAAGCACTGCTTCTTGACAAATAAACTTTCTATGTTACACAGCATCCTCAGGGCCCAATCCTTAGAGTCGAATCTCAAGTTGACCACTGACCTTGAGAATATGAGAAGCCATAAGGGCTGTCCCTGCTATACTGAACAATTGACCATTCCATCCTCTTGTGAACATAGGAATAGTAATTCACAACTCAATTGCCTTTTGACGTATAGTACTGATAATAAACAAGTGTGGGACACCATTAGAAAATATTGACCTATATTGACTGCTGATGAGAGGATCAAAAATATCGTAGGAGACAAACCCAGGTTCTCCTACAAGAACAAACAGAACATAAAGACTCTTATGTAATAAAGATGGCTTTGGTCACCAGACACCATCGGTAAGGAAAGGCACCTTCAGATGCCATCATTGTAAAGCTTGTACTTATATTGACAGCAGCAACACCTTTATTCACCCTATCTCTAATTTGCAAATTGTACTACTCAACATCTTGTCTATATGGCATCTTGCTGCTCATGTAGAGCTTTCTATGTAGGAAAAACCAATCAGCACCTTAAGGATCGGATTCTGCGTCATATGAGAGACATAAGGAATGCCGATTTAAACAATGCGCTTGCTATGCACATTTCATATAATCCAACACGTGTTTAAATTTAAAGTCCTGGAATGTATTCAATCTAGCCTAAGAGAAGGTGATATAAAGAATCTGACAGAAATCAGAGAAATTAACTGGATTATTAATTTAAGAGCACATTGTCCTCCAGGCTTAAACAGTGTTGTGCCATTAAGACCTATCTTAAAAGCAAGGAAACTAAGGACTGGGCCCTGAGGAAACTATGTAATATAGAAATTTTATTTATCATGGAGCAGTGCCTCTCACTTACTGCAGCTACAATGCATCCAGCAGCCATTTGTTGCCTCTGCTAATACCTACTGTCACACACACTTTTTGTTGTCATGTCAATGAGCCATAAGGGGATGATTGGACTCAATGAGTCCTATAGTAACCTATCACCACAGGTATACATGTCTAAGAAAACAACTGGTTAAAACTAAGAAGCTTGTCCAATAGGAAAGTTACCACTGGATGGTTCACAATTGGCTGTTGACTAATTTCTAGAACTGCAGTTGGCCGCTATGCTTCCAATCAATACTAAGACTATGAATCTGCATTTGCATATGTGGGCCACCCTACATTTGTGATTAGGCATCTGGGTTTTATATAGAATCTGTAGCAGGATTCACCTATGATCTGAAAAAGGCTATATCAGCCGAAAGTGCTTATCGGACCGATGTTTATTCCTGCATTTTACAGTTTTATTCAATAAATTTGTGGTTTTAACAGTTGTATTGTGATGTAGTGGTGGTCTGCCGAAGGTTTTCCTTGCAGTTTATACTTGATGACTGGCCTAATGAGGGGGTCTATATCAAGATGTTGAACTTTTAAAAGTTCAAACGTCATACAGTCGACACCATATGATTGAACTTTTAAAAGTTTGAACGTTTCAACAGAGATCTCCATACAGTATGGAATGGGAAGATTTCCCTTTCTGCACTGCAGTGCGATCTCAGAGTTGGTATATTTAAAGAGCGGAGGGGTATGGGGGTTACAGGGTGGCTTGCACCCCTGCTTAAACCGTTCAGGTAGGTTTTTTCACTGGTTTACTATTTTTTTATTACGTTTTCAAACTTTTAAAAGTTCGATCATATGGTATCGACTATAAGACGTTCGAACTTTTAAAAGTTTGATTATGTAATATAGACGCTAATGAGGGAAGAGTAGAGAGAGATGATGACCTCTTTCTTCCCAGATGCAAAACCCTTGGTAATGAGATGTGCCACACAGAAGGACTTTCTGATCACAGTAGCAATGTGGTGGTCGAAGGAGAGGTTGCTGTCAACCTGTGTCCCCAGATGTCTTATAACACTTTCTTTGTTCAGTAGGCCCCCATCAATGTGGTAACTAGTGAGAAAGTACAGTTGTGTACACTTACCATAAATGTAGACATTCGAGTGTATTCACTGTTGCAGTCATCACATTTGGGTTATCCCTGCCAGGGTAACCCTTGGCCGGCCCGAATACTAGAGGCTTAGTATTTTTGGGTCAGTTGCTATCACTTCAGGACTGATGTCAGGTCGTCAGTAGTATAAAGTAAGGCAGCCGGCGCCATTACATCAGTTTTTCTTGCCCTAACCAGTCAGGAGCCCCCAAGTGGGAGCCAGGTTCTGGTGGAAGAACCCCACCAGTAGAAAGGAAATACCAATATGTCCCTTGTAAGGAAAGAGAAGAAAGACGAGGGGGATGGAGGGAGGGAAACCAGATCTGCAACAGTGCATACACTCGAACATCTACATTTATGGTAAATGTACACAACTGTACAATGTTCTTCGTGTTTCATTGTTGGAGTCATCACATTTGGGTTGAATCCAAAAGCTGAGGAAATGGGTTGAGGCAGTCAAGAAACCTAGGGCCTGCTAGGATGCCCTGCAAGACTGCAGAGGTAAACCCTGCCCTGGATTTGGAGAAGATAGGCAGGTGGTAATGTCTGGTAAAGGTGTGAACAGATGTCCAGGTGGCAGCCTCCAGGATGTCCCTGATGGGGACTCCTCTGAGGAAAGCTGGAGAGGTGGAGGCTGCTCTGGTGGAGTGAGTCCCGACTCCCTTTCAGTGTTGTTTGTAGCAGAAATTGATGCAGTGTGCTATCCACTTGGAAATAGTTTGTTTGGAGATGGCTTTGCCCTCTGCCCAAGCAGCAAAACTAACCAGCAATTGATCAGACTTTCTGAAGGATTTAGTCCTTTCTAGATAGAATCTGAGCTGTCTGTGCACATCTTGAGTGTGCAGGATCCTTTCCCCCTTGTTCTGTGGGTTAGGGAAAAAGGTGGGCAAATTAATGGATTGGTTGAGAGCCACACTGGACACCACCTTGGGCACGAAGGATGGGTTAGTGCTGAGGAATACCCTGTCAGCATGGAAGATGATGAAGGGTTCCACAGCCATGAGTGCTTGCAGCTCAGAGACCCTTTTGGCTGAAGTGATGGCCAAAAGGAAAGCTGTCTTCCAGGACAGACATTTTAGCTCTGCTGAAGAGGCTGGTTTGAAGGGGAGCAGGTTGAGCTTTTCCAACACAAAGTTAAGATCCAAAGCTGGGGTTGGTGATCTTCTGGGTGGCCTCAAGTTGCTAGCCCCTCTTAGGAACTTTTTGATCAAAGGGTGTGAGAAAAGGGCCTGCTCAGTGGGAAAATGTGCAGAGATACCAGAGACATGAATTTTAATAGAGGAAAAAGAGAGGCCACTTTGTAGCAGGTCAGCTAAGTAATCCAGGATGAGAGGGAGGAGAGCTCTGCCGTATTGGCTCCCTTAGCCTGAATCCAGGTGCAGAATCTTTTCCATTTGTCAGCATAAGACTTTCTAGTGCTAGGGCATCTGGCCTCACGTATAACATCTAGAACCGGTTTACTGAGGATGGTAGATTGATCAGGTATTAGGGAATAAGCCAAGCTGACAAACTGAGTGTCTGCAATTGGGGATGCATGAATACCCCTTCCCTCTGGGTCAGGAGGTACAGAATCTGAGGAAGATGCCATGGTGGTAGTGGGGACAGGCTGGGCACCAAGGGGTACCAGTGTCGGCGAGGCCAGTCTGGAGCTATAAGAATTGCCCTTGGTTTTTCCTCTTTTATTTTGAGCAGTACCCTGGGGATGAGGGGTAGTGGAGGAAAGGCTTAGACCGATAGAGTGACCCAGGGGAAGGACAGGGCATCCACTTTCAAAGCCATGCAGTGATGCTCCCTGGTGCAGAACTTGCTGAGTTGATGGTTGTTGTAGGAAGCAAAGAGGTCGACCTTTGGGGTGCCCCATTTCTGAGTTATTAGGGTGAAGATTCTTCTGTTGAGTTGCCACTCATGTGGGTCCAGAAGTTTTCTGCTTAAGTGTTCTGCCATAGAGTTGAGAGAACCTGGTAGGAATTGTGCTAACAGGTGGAGTTGCATGGCAGAGGCTGTGTGCCAAAGGGTCATGGCCAGCCTGCATAGAGGGTAGGACTGAGTCCCTCCCTGCTTGTTGATATACCACATCACAGTGGTCTTGTCTATTTAGATCAGGAGAGCCCCTGGGGAGAGAAGGGGCTTGAAAGTTATAAAGACGTGCTGGACAGCTATGATCTTTTTTGGTTGATGTACAGATGGATTTGCTGTGGGCTCCATTGGCCCTGTATGTACCTGCCATCCAGGTGTGCACCCCACGCATAGCCTGATGTATCTCTGGTGAGGGTCTGGGCATCAGGGAGTGGTGAGAAAGGTAGTCCCTTGTTGTGGAAGCATGTGGTTGCCCACCAAAGAAAATCTTTTATACCTATAATACCTAGCCTCAGAAGAGTCTCCAGGTCTTGAGAGTGTTGACACCAAAGGCTTTTTATGTACCACTGAAGTTTCCTCATATGCAGTCTGGCATATGGAATGAGTAGAATGCAAGATGCCATGACCTCCAGAGCTTACAGGAATTTCCTTAATAGCTGGGGTCTGGTGGCTAGTAGAGAGAAGGAGGCTGTCAGGAAAGTTTGTTTTTCTGGTGTACGGAATGCCATGTGGGAAGCTGTGTCCAGGCTTGCGCCCAGGAATGTAATCCTTTGGGTGGGTATCTGTTTGGATTTTTTTCGTAGACTGCGTACCCTAGGGAGGTTAGTAGGGACTTTACAAAGGCCAGGTGCTTGAGCAGCTTTTCCTGGCTGTCTGCCTGAATTAAGCAGTCGTCTAAATATGGGTAAATCTGGATATTCCTTTGTCTGCAAAAGGCAATGGCTGGACCCAGACATTTTGTGAAAACTCTGGGAGCAGTAAATAAGCAAAAGGGAAGTGCAGAGAACTGAAAGTGCTGAGATCCTGCCCTGAAATGGAGATATTTCCTGCATGATTCCCTGATAAGAATGTGGAGATAGGCCTCTTTTAGGTCTAGGGTGGCTAGCCAAACATCCTTGGAGAGCATGGGTAGCAACTGCTGGAGAGAAGGCGTTTAGAATGGATAGATCGAGGATAGGTGCCAGGTGCCCTCTTTTCTGGGAACCAGAAAAAGCCTGGAGTAGAAACCTTGGCCTTTCTGTTCTGCAGGAACGTGCTCTAATGCCCTCATACAGGGAAGGAAAAGGACTTGCTTTTGCGCCTCTGCCCACTGGTCTGGGGGTAGACCTAGGAACCCTTTTGGAGTTGGAAGGGTGTGGAAAGAGAATTTGTATCCCTGGGACACTATGCTGAGAATCCAACAGTCATTGGTAAAGGTGGCCCAGGTGCTTGCATGAAAGGAGGGTTTTCATCCTAGGGGTAAGTGAAGGTGGGCAGAGGGAGGGGGTAGGGGGGAGAGAGTCACTGCGAGTTCTTACCATAAGGGGATGGCTCAGAACTCCCTGGTTTTGAAGTGGAGGTAGTCCACTGCTTAGATCTCTGCATTCCCTGTGGCTGCTGTCTGGGGGGTCTGGTTCCCCAGGGTCGGGGCTGAGCTGGCCTGGTGGGAGCAGGAAAAGACTAGTGCTTGGTGGGACAATGCCTGCTGAACCTGGGTGGCTGGACCTGTAAGAAATCCTTAACTGTCTGCATATATTTTGCAATTTTCTTCCATCTTTTTTAAAACCTCTTCTTTCTTAGTGTCAAATAAGTTGTCTTTGTGCAAGGGGGCATCCAACAATTTAGATTTAACATGAGTCTGGCAAGGGCTGCTCCTTAACCCATGCATGCCTTCTAAGGGCAGATCCGGTGACTGCTGCCCTGCAAGAAGCTTCTAGGGCATCAAAAGCACAGTGCAAGGTGTGTTTAGTTACTTGACTTGCAGAATGCATTAACTCTTGTAACTCTCTAGATTCTGCACAAGCAGGAAAGAAAGACATTTTTTGTTTTAGGAGTTCCAGGGTATGTTGCTGAGATTTTAGCATATGGAACTGACAACTGAGTGCTCTGATAGCAAGAGCAGCTGAGGTGTATGCTTTTTTACCCCATCTGTCTAGTGCCCCTATCTGAGGTGGTAGAATTCTTAGCAGAGGTTGCTTTAATTCCTTTAGGCCCTTGAGAAATTACCTCAGGATCAGCAGTAGGCTTTTTAAAAATAAATTTGTGAGAGTCAGGGACTCTGTAGTACCTGTCTGGTTTTCTGGGTGCAGGAGGGGGGGTGTCAGGAGTCAAACTGGATTCAAGGAAAACATCCTCCACAACATCCAAGACTTGGGGGATGGCTAAGGGTCTGTCCTTTGGAAGATCTAAGAATTCTCTGAGTCTCTTTTTAGACTGAGGGTAGTCCTGACTTTCCCATTGAAAATGCTCCCTTAAGGTATGAAGGCCCAAAGGAAAAATCCTCTGGGGGAGAGGCTGAAGGAATAGAATCCTCTGCATCAGAATCCTCATAAGCAGAGAGCAGTTGCATGTCTTCATATTCAGATACATCAGAGTCATCGGACTCCTGTTCAGACAAAACTACAAGGGACATATCTCTTTTCCTTTGGTAGGGGTAGCTTGGCTTCCCCTGATCAGCATGATAAGGTCTTCCACCATTTTAAGCATTTGAGACTGAGGCAAGGAAGCAGGTGCCTGAGATTGGGTCATCGGTTTCTTGGGTGTGGTTGGTACCATGGGCTTAAGAAACTCGGTCGTTTTCGAAAGAACGGTAGTCGCAAAAGTAGACGGCGGTTTGTGTCGAGAATCGGTAGTGCGAAGGATTTCCTCGGAAGCTGGTGCCTGCTCAGCAGCTCTGGTCCCATCCAAGGTAGAGACAACCGCAGGATCCTTAGCTGAGGAAGAGTTTGTGGCATACTGGACTCCAAAAGGATCTCGGTAGCAGCCTGAGAATCCACATAAGCGGGCATCATGAGCCGCGAAAGCGCCTCACTGAGAACCAGAAAACTGACGACTAGCTTTACGGTAGCGTCGCCAGTAGGTTTGAACCTGTACAATCTGTCTCTCTCTTTATCTTTATGTTTTTTCGGAAGATCTGCTGCCAGTTGGCTTACCAAAGCCATAACAGAGTTCAAGGGCTGAAATCGAAAATATCTATCTACAATACGGACAAAATAATTATTATAGAAACAACCGATATGGACTGGGGTAGGGGAAGTAATGTGTTTAACTGGCTAAATACTAACAAATCTTTTTCTAGTTATGTGTTCCAGAACCATACTGCGGTCTTTTAAAATGCATATAGTTACAGTCAGAATGTTAATCACCTGCATGATCTAATGTTCAAGTATAAAAGTTTATGTTTAGATAACAGTTATGTGAAAGAATGTGTATGTAGAGGGATAGTACCGAAAGGGCTCAGAATTTATAAGTACCCGAATAATGTCAAAGAAGGAAGTGAGTCCGCCAGGAACTGTTAAAGATTTTTAACAATCGTGGCACTGAGATAGTGAAAGCTACCATCAAAGAAAATGATCGAGAAATAGGGAAGCTATTGACCACTATTAAATAAGTGAATAATCTAGTTATTAATGATTTTATTATTTACTGTTGAAGAGGAAAAAGCCAAATATTTCAACATGAAGGACAAGATTGAGGACAAGTGCAAATTGATTTATTTTAGGAAATGTAAAAAACTAGATAGGAACATTAGTGAATATAGAGATAAGACATGTTACCCTAAACCTAAAAAAGAATGCGTTCAGGAATTATCAAAATATGACCTACCTACTGGAAACAGAGTCTCTGAAGACAATTCTGACCTCAGGACATACCACGAAGATCTCAGGAGATACCCTAATAATTCAGGAACAGGGTACGACCTAGACATCATGGATGATTTTCCCGATCTGAGAGAATTAAGAGGCAAGGACCTGTAAATTACAGAGGAGGGCACCCAAACGGGAAGAACTACTAAGTTGAGATAGGAGTGGGCCTTTGGACAACACATCACACCAGGATAACAATATTATTGTAGTTATAGCGAATAGACATATTTTTCAGAATTTTAGTATTTACAACTACAGTAATGAGGAAGTCACTCTCACTCACTTCAAATTGTTTAGCAAAGGACTAAAATTTGTTTCAACCTACACTAGTAACATCTAACAGACTTTAATCGACTTGAAAATGTTTGTGTGCAAAAAGAACCTCAAACTATTATTTAATAATAGAATAGGATACAACTATAATAACTACACCCGTTAGGAAAAAAGTACTTATAATCCCACCCTCCACCCACACCTGAAAAATGTTGAACTACAGGTAGAAGAGGAGAATAGATCTCGACATAAGGGAGGGTAAGAAAGTTTTCAACCTCAGTAAGGAAGAAAATCAGTTATTAAAATTACTCAGAGAAAATTACTACCTTAGAGTTATAAAGCCAGATCAAGGGGGAGGGGTGGTGTTTATGGATGATATTATTTATTCAGCTAAAATGTTGGACATGCTTAATGACATGGATAGACATGTTAAGAGTTTCCAGGAATGAAATTAATGTAGCCTATCGTAAGATAGATTTCATGCTGGAAGAAACTTTAAATGAAGGTACTATAACCTCAGAAATTTTACAATATTTGACTACAGATCAACCCAAAGTACCATCTATCTTTGGGATCCCTAAAGTTCACAAAAATATGGAAGACCCACCTCTTAGGCCCACTGTGGCAGCAAGAGGGTCTAAAACATACCCTCTCGCCAAATATTTAGATGGGGAGTTAAATAAAGTTTGGACAGAGAGGAAAGGGATCCTGAAAGATTCGTGGAACGTTTTGAGAAGCATTAACCAGAAGTTATTCAGAGATGAACTGATTTTTGTCACTCTGGACATCCATGACTTATTTAATGTTATACCCCACACCATAGGACTCGAGTGGTTTGAAGAAGCAATAAGGTTCAAGGGGAATATTCAGCATGAGAAAGTTTGTTTGTACCTAGAGTTGATGGAATTAGTTCTTAGAAATAATTTCTTATTTTTTTGACTGAGAGTTTTTCCAACAGATTAGCAGGGTAGCAATGGGAGCAAGTTGTGCTCCCATGTACGCCAATTTGGTATTCTCCACTTGGGAGGATAAATACATACGAAACTCACAATATAGTGAATATTGGAATTACTATCACCGATACCTGGACGATATTTGTATTTTCTGGGTGGGAGCCAAGGAAAACTTGTTGGAGTTTATCAACTACATTAATCACACTACTATATTTTTGTTTTGTTAGAAAAATTCAGGGGAGACTCAATATTTTAAATCTAATGTCTTCAGGAAAAGCACATTTTCTAACTCTTACCTTCACTACACAAGTGCTCACCCTGTATCCCACAAGAGAGGAATAGTGAGGGGGCAAGTTATTAGGAGTAGTCGTATGAGATCTGATGACAAAGATTTTGATGCAGAATATGGAAAACTGAGACAAATGTTTTTGGAAAGAGAATATCCCTCATCCCTTATACAGGAAATCATGGATGAAATAAAAAAGATAGACACAACAAGTTTGCCCAAATATTAGGGAAGCCTTTAACCCAGGACGAGAGGAAGTCCGGACAGACCAGAGTGACACTAACTGGAGTAGTAATTTTATTTTAAATTTTAGTATCGAAACTACGTTGATTAAAAATGTAGTGAGTTCCAACTGGAACAAATTTAGTACATTTTCTGATCTGAACAACATTTTCACTGAACCTTTAGGGTTCACCTATAGGAAAGGCAGAAACATTAAAGAAGTATTAGAAAGTAAACAGAAAAGTAATGGTGCTAATAGAGCGGGAACATTTAAATGTGGAAGATGTTCACAATGCCCCTACATCCTTCAAGGGCAAAAGTTATTCCTATCTCGAAGAGAGATAGAAATAGGGACCAACACACATATTGCAATTGTGATACTGTAGGGGTGGTATACATTGGAGTGTGTGATATATGCAGGGCTTTTTATGTTGGTAAAACCACTAGGAAGCTCAAAAGACGCATATATGAGCACTTGAATGATGTTAAAAACAAAGATGTGAAGAATGCCTTGTTTTGACATACTATTGCCTGTCCTTCAGCTAAATTTCACTTTTTTGTGGCAGAAAAGGTAGAAATTCATCCATGTGGAGGGCCTTGGGAGACAACAATTGAATACCGAGAATTGTTTTGGCAACTAAAATTGGATGCCAGTAAGAATTATGGATTAAATTATTTTGTTTCCCTGGCCCCTGTACTAAAGCTTAGAGCAGCCAAATTGTAGGTAGAATAAAAGCTATTCCTACTTTGGCCTCTAGATGGAGCATTTGTTTCACTATTTTTTTTAAGAAGGATGTTTTTAACACGTATTTTTAATTTATGTTTTAGACTGCGCTGGTGGTGCTGCAGTAGCGTTGTCGCCTCACAGTAAGACGTTGTCCTGTTCGATTCTCAGCTAGAGCGTCTTGTGTGTGGAGACATGCGTGAATGGGTGTACCTTCGTTGAAGGTTGTGCGTCAGGGCCGGCAACTCGGCACGTAAAAATCTACTGCCAATCATTAGCGGACCGGAGTTCCGCTGTTGTGACCCTAACCGGGAAAAGCCGAAAGACACAACATTTTTAATTTATATTTTAAAACTATTGTCTACATTAAATCAATTATGTAATAAATTATAAGTATTTATTAGAAGTTAATTATTGGTTTATATAAAGTTTAAACTGTTTATAGGTTATAAAAGTGGAAAGTTTATAACTTTTGAAAGTTTTTTAAAACCAAGCTTTTATTGAATTATTGAATGGAATAAAGATGTGATAGTTTGACAGTTTTATGAGGTGGTATATAAGGTAATTAGGGGAGTACACATTGTGTTGTCTGATGAAGTCCTTTGGACGAAAACATATGTGAATTAGAAACGTTAATAAACCAGCTTCCCTCGAGCTTCATGGTGCAATCGTTTGTTTTTGTACAGCTTGTTCTCCGAACTGGTGTTATTTTGTGGTTATTTAGCTACAATAAGAGCCTGATGACAGATAGTTCTGGTGTTAAACAAAGCACAGAAATGACAGTCGGGGACGTCATGGTCTGGGACCAAGAAAGTGATGCAGTAGGAGTGAAAATCTCACTGTGGTATTTGCTTTCCACAGGCAAGACTATTGTTAACTTTCTCTGACATTGGTTAGTGCAAGAAAAAAGGATCCCCAATGGGGTACTTAGCCTTATAAGACTTCAGCTTCAATTCAGTAGACGAAACTCAGGTAGCGGCCAACCGGCACTCATGCAAACTGCTTCTACTTCGGGCTCCATGGCAAGAAAGACTGATGTAATGGCATCGGCTGCCTTACTTTATACTACTGACAACCTGACGTCAGTCCTGAAGTGACAGCAACTGACACAAAAATACTAAGCCTCTGGTATTCGGGCCGGCCAAGGGCAGGGATAATCCAAATGTGATGACTGCAACAGTGAAACGAAGAACATCTGAGTTTTTCCCAAAGGGGATGATGATGCATTTTTTGGCATTAAGCTTAGGGCAATGGTTTTGACAAACGTCATTGGTCTAAGTGAGGCCTTTCTGAAGGATATCTACATCACTTGGGGAGTTAATAATGGCTCCCAGCTTGCAGTCTGCGAACTTGGTCAGCCAGAGTCCCATCGTGTTGGCCTGGACTTCTGAGAAGTAGATGCCAAACAGGAGAGGACCCAGGACCGATCCCTGTACGAATCCACTCGTGACTGGTCAGCAGTCTGACTTGGAGTCTGCTACTTTCACACTGTGGATTCCATCTGTGAGCCAATTTGCAACCCATCTAGTGATACAGGGGTTGATGCCTAGATTGGTGAGTTTATCCATAATTCCTGAGTGGGGAATGGTACCAAAGGCCTTGGCCAGATCGAGGTAGGCTGCATGAACTGCCTTGCCCTCATCCACAGCTCTGGTGACTGACTCAAAGACGTCAACCAGGTTGAGCAGGCAAGATCTACCTTTCACAAAACCAAATTGCGTGGGATCTAGAGTTTGGGGATTCCCTATATCTTTGTTAATTGGGTTCATGATGATGCGTTCCATAGCTTTACATATCAGACTCATCAGGCTAATGGGGCGATAATTTCCAGGATCTGTAGTTGCTCCTCCTTTATGGAGAGGGATAACTGTAGCCATGCACCATTCAGTAGGGACAAAGCCTGAGATGAGGCTGTGAGTGAACACAGCACACAGATGTGGTGCAAGTTTACTTGGTAATTCATTTAGAACACAGCCAGAGATATTGTCGGGTCCCATGGAAGCTGTATTATTGGTCTTGGACAATGCAGCTTTATCCTGTGCTGCAGTAATGCTGGGTGCCTGGCATTCCTCCAGTATTGTAATTGGTCCTTTAGGGGGAAAGAGAGGGGTAAAGTTGGCACTGAATCTGTCCGCCAGTATATTGGCAATATCTGTTGGCTCACTATAGGAGGTCCACCAACACTACTCTCCATGACAAAAACCAAACACAAACCAAAAACCAAACGAAGAAAATGGAACCGACAATAGGTGCTGGAGGACTGAAACCACCACAAAACGAATTTGACCTAGGTTTCGTCTTTATTTAGACTTCTTCAGAATAAAGACGAAACCTAGGTCAAATTCGTTTTGTGGTGGTTTCAGTCCTCCAGCACCTATTGTCGGTTCCATTTTCTTCACTATAGGAGGTACCATTGTGCAGTATCTCAGAGCAAACCTTGGTATTGCCATGGAGATATAACTATAGAACGCTTTGTGGTTGTTTTTAGTGTCTGCACCAATTCTGCCTTTATAGATGGCTTTAGAGGTTTTGATGAGGGATCTCAACTTTTTGTTGAGGCTAATAAGGGAGTTTTTCAGCCTTCGGACTTCACCTTTTTCTGCAACAGTTTCTTCCTTCTGTTGTAGAGTTTATTAATGGCAGGGGACCACCAGATTGGCTTCCTTTTTTTGGAGGAGAGTGTCTTGGTTCTGTTGGGTATGGCTAGTTCCATGCATTTATGTATGTGTTCATACAGTCCATTGGTGTATGATTCGTCAGTCGTGCATCTATTTTCCATTGACATGGGTGCCGTGAAGTTAGCCTCCTCTGTTTTATGACCCCAAAGCCAACTTTGGAGAAGTTTTTCATGGTGGTTATCTTTGCAGGGGGTGTGGGTGAGATGTGGATTTCCATAGTGATTAGTTTGTGGTCGGATCTAACCAGGGAGGAATTAACTATTGGTGTAGAGCAACAGTTGCCCATGTTAGTCATAACCAGGTCAAGGATGATGATTCCTCTAGTTGGCTAAGAATGAGCTGGTCCAGGGCACTGGAACTGATGAATTCCAGGAAGCATAGGGCCAGTGCATTGGTGCATGAGTAGTTTTCCCAGTTGATGGAGGGGTAGTTGAAGTCACCTGGTATGAAAGTGTTGGATTGGACCCTAATAGTCTCCAGGGTGCTAAAGAACATGGAGTAAGAACCTTGGGATATGGTTGGGGACCTATAGCAGGCTACGACCTGAATCACCGTCTTACCCAATGCTAGTTGTACCTGAAATATCTCAGATGCGTTATACTTGGCTACTAGTCTGGAGGTGTACGTATCCTTTATGAATATGGAGACACCACCGCCTTTATAGCTTTGGTCCATGTTCTAGGGCTGAAAGGTGTGGAATGAGTTATAGGCTGGTAGCATAGGGGTGCTTTCTGCTGCTTTAAACCAGGTCTCCGTTACAGCACAAATGTCGATGTCCACCATTTTGAGGAGTGCTTCGAGCAAGTGTATCTTGAGATTTAGACTTCTAGCGTTGAGCAGCATGACCCTCAGATTGCATTTATTTATGGCTGTTACGGTGGCAATTTGGTCTTTAGAACATCACCTAAAAAAGGCACTATAGGGGTGGCAAGAGCCTTAGCTAGTATCAGAAACCCAGGGGTGACAGATACAGGCCATCTCTGGCAAAGCATCGAGGTCTGTTGATCATGTAATCCCAAGTAGACAGATAATGGATCCCCTTAGAATGACACCAGAAACTTAGCCAATTGTAGAAGTCAATCATTTTCTGCTTGTACTGCAGTATCATCCTGGTCGATGGTAGGATGCTGCTCAGGGCTAGGATCATACCTGCCTGGACCACATAATCTGAGAGCTCCTCCAGGTCTCTTTTCACATAGTCCAGGGAGGTGCATCTCAGGTCATTCACACCCACATGGACAGTGACAGAATCATACTTGTACTTGTTGTGGAGTGACCTGAGTGCATGTGTTATGTGTCAGAGTCTGGCACCTGATAGACAGCTGACTGTTACCTTCTCCTTATTCAACCTGAGTGGGACATCAGTGTGCCTCACTATCGAGTTACCTACGCTTGGTGTATTAGGAAAGCGGTTTTGCCTTAGGGGCTTACATTGATGGGCATACTGTGCAGGTGAGCTGTGTGTCTTGTGGTTTGTCCTATGTTGTGGTGGTCGAGTGCATTTCTGCCTTGGAAGTCTCTTTTGTTTGGGCAGATTTCTATTGAGAGCCTCCGTGAAGATGGGAGTGTGGTTTGTGTTTTTATCTGACAGCTGTGATGGTGGGTGTTCTGGAGGGCTATGTATTGCATTTGGTGCAGGTTTTGACCTTCTCCTCTTAACCAGCTATTCCGGTCTAGGCTTGAGAGTGCATGTCTTCCAATTTGGATATTTAAGTGCATCTCTCACAATTCTGAGTGTTGGGAGGTAAGAGACGTGGGTTGTCTGTGTGCATGAGGCAGTTGCTACACTGCCTCAGAATGCCCAAGTTCACCAGGTTAATAGGAGAAAGCACGGGGAACTGATCTTTAGACATGCCAGGAGGGATGGTCATTGTTACCAAGTAATGGAGCCGTTTCCTTACATATTCCTTTTACAAAATGTCACTCAAGGCTTCTGAGTCTGTACAGAGCACTGCCAAACACTTAACGGGGAAACTAATACATAGACTCGGAAAATTTAAGGATGAAGTAGTTAGACAGATATTCTGAAGTCAGAAAGAAATCAAGCAGTATTTTCTGAAAAATAAAGAATTAGCTTGTCAAGAATGATGAAAAGAGGGGAGTCGTAAAAATGACTAGTGCCTGGCTACTACTAATGCTGTTCTCAGCACAGCTTCACACTGTTGGGATACAATACTGTAAGCACCATTTCTGTGAATCCTAACACTTCATTAAATAAACTGAGATTCAGATTAAGAACACTAAACTCTAAAACTCATTCTTATACAATTAACAAGGAAGGGCTTCACCCCTGAACATTTATATCCTTGCACCTTATAGGTTCACAGGCATGGGCGCCCGCAGGCAGGTGCAAGGGGGGTGCACTTGCACCCCCCTGGATTTTGACTTCACTTACCAAGGGACTGTCACATTTAACTGAAGTTAGCATGGATACTGAATCCAGGACTGGAGTAGATATCCCCACATGGTAACACTGTTGTTATGGGACAAAGAGAAGTAAATGTCTGCTTGTTCAGATGAAAACATGATAGCTTGGAATACTTCCTGATTGATAATGGTGGGAGAATGATGGGTCATAGATAGTGTGAGTGAGTGACGGAGGTTATATGAGATATTTGAGCATGTGGTTGGAGCTGTTGAAAGGTTAACAGGAGACAGGTTGGTAGTATGAAGATAATGGACAGAGGTGAATAAAGTGAGGGAAAGTAGGTGTATGGACTGTATAAGATTAGTAATACAGTGAATTAACTAAGTTTACTTATAGCAGGGGGAGGTTGTAGAACAGCTAAGGTGGTTAAGGGGGTAGATGTTTTTGGAAACAAGGGAGACTGTTTGATATTACTGTTTGAGAAGCGAGAGATTACATGGGTTTGTGAGAAGAAGTTGAAGCCTGTGGGGGTCATTTATTTGAGTAAATAAATTGAGCTGGTAGGAAAATGGGGTGGTGGAGGATGTGATATGATTGTGTCCTGATGGGAAGAGTTTGGATTGGGTGGAAGTGATGTTGTGTTATGATTGGTTAGGGTAGTGGATTGGTGAAAAGGATGGTGGGAGGGACTAGTGGTCATATCCCTGAACTGTCCAGATTTTCGCAGAATGTCCACATTTTTGGCCTGTTCCTCTTACTCTTTGTGGTTTTTCTAGCAAATCACGGAGATGATCGGAGGATTGAAGTCAGTAAATAATGACATACATTTGAATTTCAGACGTAAATCCTTCAGAAAAATGTAAGTTAAACCCTGTTGTTCTAGCACCTTTCTCAGTTTATAAGAGCAATACTTAAAATGTGTCCCTATTTTTGGGCCTTTGTCTCCCCATTTTGTCAGGCTTTGTCCAGATGTCTTGCACTAAGAGGTTGAGAGGTATGCTAGCGGTTCTATTTAAGTACTTGTAGTGGGGATGGGGTGGAAATTGGGGATAGGCAGGGGAATAGAGTGAATTCTAGAATTTTAGCAGTTCATAATGTACTAGCTTGTATGACAGTGATTAAACATACCAGAACATTTTTAAAGTGTTAACAAAATCATTGGTTAAAAATTCAGACAGTGTTGTTATATGGTATGCAGAACAGCAAGCAATGATTGATTAAAATCTTTAAAAATCTCCGATATGACTTACATTTTTCTAAAATAGTTCCCATTGCTGTTTTTGTCTGAACTTAAATGCAACTTGTACAGCAGAAACAAAAGATGGCTATTTGGTACTCTGAATCCTGGCTTTTGGTCTACAGTTACGATGTTGCTACAAAATAAAGCAGTCCAACATTAAAAGCGTTCAGGACGTGGCTTCAACTGACTTTCGATTTTCTGTGGTTACTGGACAATGTTTACACAATCCTTCGAGTAACTGTTTTGTAATGTTTTCTGCAATGGACCAAGCAGAAGAGCAGAGTGCTGTTTGTGTGTGTGTGTGGGGGGGGTGACTACTGTATTACAATTTATCCCCTAAACTAATTAGCTGGCTTGTCAGATATGCACCATACTGGGCAGTAAACCACAGACCCCCTGCATCTATGGATTCCAGGTGGCTGCTTGAACCTTTCCCCCACAATAATCCACCACTGATTTCCACCTTGACACAGTCCTGTTTCTTCATTCTCAGTACTTCGTCCAGCCCCTGCAATTTTCTTAGCAGCTGTATATGTGAGAATAACTCAAAGACCTTGCCAAAGTCCAGGTAGACCATATCTAAACAGACTCATCTGTTAAGCTGCCCTGATACATAGTCAAAAATCTGAGTTACGTTTAATTGACAGCTCCTTGTGACTATGAACTATGTTAGCTGCAGTGTCAGACACTAGTTGCCCAGCATAGCAACCAGCCTTGCCTCAAGATTCTTACTTGGCTTTTCCAGCTACTCATTCCTCTTTCACTGTCTAGTCAGCTTGTCAAAATTCACTCCCCTAAAATCCCACACTTTTATTTTGGTCTATGTAACATTTCCATTCCTCATCCATATACAACACAGTGGTGTGATCAATGTTTGCTAATGTTACCTTCACCTGGACATCCCAGACTACCTCTGTTTTAGTTAGAGCTGCATCCAGGAATTATTTCTTCTGTTGTACAGCCCCACACCAGTTCGATCAATCCCTCAACATCTAAACATCAGGCAAATCCCACTATTTCTGTACCCTGGGTTTCAAAACTCCCCAGTTGTACTGTAAATCTTCCTTCAATACTATCCCCAGCTAGGAGATTGTGTCAAAGCAAAAGCCTTGGCTAGGTCAAGACAGGCAGTATACACTGTCAAACCTTCACCCAGGGCTTTGATGATTTTCTCAAAGAACTCTACTGGGTTTAATAAGCATGATCTATCCTTAATGAAGCCAAACTGGGTTGGGTCTAGACTTTGAAGGTCACCTAGGTCCATGAGGATTCTTTCCATGGCCTTGCAGATGAGACTGGTTAGACTTATGGGTCTACAGTTACCAGGGTCGGTTGATAGCCCCCCTTTGTGCCAGAAGATTGCTGTTCTCCACTCTGCTGGAACAAAGCCAGTTTTCAGGCTATGGTTAAACAGAATGCCAAGTAGGTCTGCTAGGTCTTGTTTTAGATTCCTTAATAAGCAACATGGGATGTTACCTCTAAATGAGGCAGTGCTTTTGGCTTTGCAGAAGGCAGACATACCTGATCTCTAGAGATACTAGGCAGAGGACAGGTGTCAAGTATGCTTTGAGGTATGGCTGGTGAGGACGGGGGGTGAAGTTTGCTCCAAATCTGTCAGCTAAGAGGTTGGCAAATTCCTCTGGTATAGTATGAGTGGTACTATCTACTACCGGTGCGGTGCACAGCTGCGCATTCCCTTTTAGATTCTGGATGTAGTTAAAGAATGCCTTATGATTATCCTTAGCTAGGGATGCTATTTTAGCTTTGTAATTAGCTTTAGAGGACTTTACAAGAGTTCTGATTTGCTTGTTCAAGCTGTGGAGGGAATTCTTCCTCTGCTGAGTCAGTTCCCTCTTGTTCTTAGACATCAGTTTCTTCCTTTTGTTATATAACCTGTTTATGCTTGAGGTCCACCAGGGTGTTTTTTTTTTTTTCAGGAGGACCAGGTTTTAATCCAGTCAGGTACAGCCAAGTCTATGCAGTTGCTTAAGTGCTTATACAGAGTATTTGTGTACAGCTCTGCATAGGAGTCATTCTTGTCTGTGATGGAGGGGGGCATAAAATATTTTATACCATCGCTTAGTACGCTGTAGTTTGCTTTGGAAAAGTGTTTTTAGTTGTTTTGCCCCTGTAGTGGTGACATGTCCAATGGTTACTTCACACAAGATTGATTTATGGTCCAGGGATGATATCACACAGGGGAGAGAGTAGTGACTTCAATGGATACTACGTTTACAAGCTGAGCACTTGCCAGGCTTAAATCAAATGGTTTTGATGAAGCCTGTTTTAAAATTAAAACAAAGGGCTGTTTAATGAAATGGGCTAATATGTTTTCATTTTTATGCTTTTTCAGTATGATCTATTTTATATAAGTTTTATAGATATGTTTAATATGTATTATACTGTATTTTTAAGGATTTTAGAGTTAATTGATATAACAATTTGATTGGCTGTGTGACTAATTAATGTATGTATTTAAACTATGTTATTTGTGATGAACATTTTTAAGCACTGAGGAGGGATATTTGTTATCCAAAAGCTTTGCTGCTATTAAAAAGAGCTTTCTGTTTCACGTTGGTGTTAGCTGTTTTGTTTCTGGACTTTGTTGTTTTACAGCTACACCATTACTCTGGATGGTCTTTTGTTCTTAAGACATTTTACAGTTTGTTTAAGATTTTACAGAGACATGGGACAGTCTTTCATCACCTTATTACACAGCCAACCTGATGTCTTTATCTCTATTTCAACTTATATCCAGCGGGCAGAATCCTCTGCTAAATGGACTACAAGAAATTTCAGTTATCCGCTCTTACCCTTTGGATGAACAGGGTTCCAACTTTCAATCACTACTTTTACAACTGGAGCAGAAAATACAACGCTTTAAGTCCCTACAATGGCAGAGGTATAGTTTTCTTGCATATACTGAACTTGGTGTTGTTCCTAGGGGGCTTAGGGTGGTTAAAATGCCTTTCTATGGTAATACCTACCCAACCCTACTAAAGAAATGCAAGAGTTGAATATCCAAACTAGTATAAAAATATATGCAGCTTATGAATGATCACTTTGCATCTATCGAATCTGATGTACAAGAAGAAATTCTAAAAATTGAGGCTGACATCTTCAGTAAACCATGGTTTAATAACTATGTTTCAGACTATAATAAAATGCTGGATAAGCTCTTAGCCTATGACAAACAGCTGGAAGGGCTTAAAATAAGCTTAATCAGGACATTAATGATTTTAATAATGGCCACATTTTTTTATGGCAAAGAGAGGGAAACAATAATAATACTGGTTTTGCTACAACGCAGAGATGTCCACAAATTGTTGTAGATACTAATTCAGTTACAGCATTGGATGACTTCAGACCCACATTGGTACCTCCTACTGTCCATAATGATCTTGTATCCAATAACGATGCAGCGGGTGCATCATTGGAGGGCAGGACAACTGAATCTACTAGTTCCGGTCTACAAAATATGCAAGCTTCTCCTTGTAATCCTGGTGGTGCAATGGTGGCACCGCAAAGCCAACAAGTGACTATCAGTGATAGAAACGAGGAAATTACATCAACAGCGTTTTTTTTCGAAACCCAAGCAAATAGTTCGATTGAAACTACAGAAGGAGATACACACCAAGCAGCGTTCGGCTTCACAAGGTCCTCAGCAAGGAAGAAACAGGAACAGGAGCCGAAGCGGACAGAGAACAAGGAGCAGGAAGCAAACAGGGACTTAAGTATGAACATTTCTTCTGTTGTTAATTTATCTGAATTTGCAATAAATTCTCACCATGTCTCTTTATTAGAAAAAGGTTTAAAGTTTATTCCTGCTAATGTAGAAGGTTTGGCAGATGCCATAATAGATCTCAAATTATTTGTATGCAATCTTGATTTGAAACTATTGTATGGCAATTCATAAAACCAAGTACCTGGTTGTTATAAACGTAACAGCACTTTTATTCCGGTTAGTCACCCTATTATAGAGGCATTTTATAACACTTGTGAAGCGCAGATCAGGAAGTATTATCAGAATGAAAATTTTAAACGAATGTATAATTTAACCAAAGAAGAAAAGCAAGCTTTATGTGAACTGAAGAAAAATAATAACATAATAATTAAAGAAGCTGCCAAGGAGCGGAGCTATTGTGATTATGAACAAATCAGATTATCATGTTAGCATAATGGAAATAGTGAATGACCGTTTGGCCTTTAAGGAAGTAAACTGTTTTCAAGTTGATGGGTTTATCAATAGAATTAATACATTGTTATATGATTTGCAAGCCATGAATGATATTTCTCTTGAACTATTTATGTATTTAACTGTCTCGAATCCCACTATACCAGTACTTTATGGCATACCAAAAATCCATAAATCCATCCACAAGCCTCCAATGAGGCCTATAGTATCAGGCCGTGGATGGATTACTGAGGCCATCTCTACGTATTTACAAGGTACACTAAGTAAATATTTGTGTCATGTGAAAAGTTACATTAAGGACACTGCTGATTTTCTTAAAGCAATTCTATTCTTGGTTTAATTTGAGAACTTCCACTAGTGAATTTCTTATGGTTACCATGGACATAAAGTCCCCCTTTACTGTGATCCCGAATGAATATGGCATTATGGCAATTAGAGATCTTTTGAATAAACACAAGCATGGCACAGGTAGACAAACAGAAACCTTATACCAATTATTGGAAAGTGTATTGGAAAGTAATGTACTTGCTATGATAAAAAAATATGATCACCAAACAACGGGGGTTGCCATGGGCACCCCCATTGCAAACAGCTATGCTACATTAGTTTTAAGTGAATGGGAAGATCACTACATACACTCGGAATCCAGCTCTCAAGCAGGACATGTGTTGTTTTTTAAAAAGATTTGTGGATAACATTTTTTTCACTTGGAGGGGAAGTGAAAATGATCTCATTGCATTTGTGGAGTATCTCAGTTCTACTACAGAATTTTTGTATTTTTCAGTAGAGTATTCTGATTGTAATATACATTCTTTAGACATAGAGCTTTGGTATGATGGATTTAGCATAGAAACTTCTGTTCATAAAAAGGACGTGAATAAAAATAAATATTTCTCTAAACATCTCAAAGACAGAATTATTGAACAGTTTGGGTTTGTGAAGGGCCGATCTTGTCACCTGAACTTGACTGATGTCTTCAAATCAGTCTCCAGAGCTGTGGATGAGGGTAAGGTGGTCCACACAGCCTATCTGGACCTCGCCAAGGCCTTTGACACCATCCCCCACTCTGGAATCATAGATAAACTTACTAAGCTGGGCATAAATCCCTACATCACTCGATGGGTTGCCAACTGGCTTACTGACAGAACCCAGACTGTAAAAGTAGCTGACTCGAAATCCAGCTCCAAACAAGTGACAAGTGGAGTACCTCAGGGTTCAGTCCTGGGACCGCTCTTGTTTGGTATCTACTTCTCTGAAGTACAGGCCAACACTAAGGGATTCTGGCTAACAAAGTTCACAGGCGACTGAAAACTGGGAGCCATTACTGAATCCCCAAATGAATAAAAAGGTATATAGTATGGCCCAAAGGTCCGAGTCAAGATGAAAAGCAGCAATGTATAGCAAACAGGACAGGACCACCATGATAACCATAAAATAAATTTATTGTTCTAGACACAAAGTTGAGCGCGTTCGCGTGCCAACAAGCACGCTTCTTCAGATCTTACAAAAACAATTCATCTCATCATCTTATATACTCTCATCAAATGCACGTTAAAAACATTAAAAATAATCATTCAATTAGCCCTATAATTCAATTTAATACAACTTTAGTTGATTAGTTGTCTATTTAGAATATAGGCTTATAGCAGAACAATCTGTTACATTATGAAACATATCAAAACACTATTTAATAACGCTAAATCTATAAGGGCCTTACAGAAACAGATGCTTGGTGCCAGAGCTATGGGCTCAAGCTTAATGCCAAAAAATGTATAGTTATCCCCTTTGGGAAAAACCATGTACCCATGAATTACCACATAGGTGGCAGCACACTAAACACCGAAAGTGTAATGAGAGACTTACGGACACAGGTGGATAGTGGTCTCACCTTCAATAACCACATCGCCACAACAGTCAGGAAATCCTTCTATGTGGTACACCTCATCACTAAGGACTTTTCATCCAGAAAAAAGGAGGTCATTGTCCCACTGTACTCATCCCTCATTAGACCCATTATAGACTACAATGCCGCGTTTGGTATCTACCTCACAAGACATGTGCAACAGCTGGAAAGGTCGCAGAAATACCTCACTAAAGGAATCACAGGCCTAAAGCAGATGCCCTATGCTGACCGTCTAAAAAAAATTCCAGCTATACTCTGTGGCATATCGTCTACTCAAAGGCGATCACTGCTTAACATACAAGGCCATGTCAAACCTGAGCTGTTGGACATGCTCCACTTAAAGAAATCCCAATCCCTCAGAGACACACGTTCCAAGGATCTAAACCTTGTCATCACAATGAACAAAACATGCTGGAGGGATAGGTTCTTGACCCAGAGACTCCCCATACTCTGGAATAGACTGCCCATACATGTCAAGCAGAGCACCTCCTTGGCCCTCTTCAAAAGGAACATTGACGATTGGATGGGAGATAGGAAATTCACCCCAGGGATCATGTTAGTCACCCTGCTAGACGGGGATCCAGGGAAGTAAATATTGTGGGAAGAATTATCCGGGGAATTGTTTGGCTAGGCTTGTATAGGCCCTAGGATCGACAGCTTAGTACCAACCTATGAACCTATAATTTGGAAATAAGAAGAGACATATTAACTAATTCCCTAGCTAAACACATACAAGAAAACCCAACTCATAGTTTTAAGTTTAGGGTTATAGATATTATGACAAAATCTTTTAGAAGGGGAGATATAAATACACAGTTAGAAAATATGGAACTTCAATGGATGCAACATTTACAAGCTGAGCACTTGCCAGGCTTAAATCAGATGATTTCGATCAAGCCTGTTTTAAAATTAAAACAAAGGTCTGTTTAATGAAATAGGATAATATGTTTTAATTTTTATGCTTTTTCAGTATGAGCTATTTTATAAAAGTTTTATAGATATGTTTAATATGTATTATACTGTCTATTTTTAAGGATTTTTTAGAGTTAATTGATATAACAATTTGACTGGCTGTGTGACTAATTAATTAATTAATTAATGTATGTATTTAAACTATGCTATTTGTTTTGAACATTTTTAAGCACTGAGGAAGGATACTTGTTATCCGAAAGCTTTGCTGCTATTAAAAATAGTTTTCTGTTTCACATTGGTGTTAGCTGTTTTGTTTCTGGACTTTTGGTTGTTTTACAGCTACACCTTTACTCTGGATGGTCTTTTGTTCTTGAGAGTGTAGTGACCTCCCATGTTGGTGAGTATTATTTCTAGGACATTTGAGCCTCTTCTGGGGGAGCAGACCATCTGTTCCAGAGCAATTGTATTGACAAAGTCATGGAACCTCTGGGCGAGCATGTTCTTGCTCACGTATGTCACAAAGTTGATGGAAGGATAGTTGAAATCTCCCATGACTAAGGTACTCAGGTGTATGGTGAGTGACTCCAGTAAGTCCTGGTAGGTTGTGTACTTTTTTTGGTTCATGGCATGGGACCTATAGCCAGCAATCATGTAGTAGGGTATTTTGCCTTCAGTTAATTGGACATGGAGTAGTTCGAAAGAGCCGTAGTGTTTGACCATTCTGAGGGTGTACTTGGCTTTAACGAAAATGGATACACCTCTATCTTTGGTTCTTTCATGCTCATTTTGAGGTCTGAATGTGTGGAAGGAAATGTAGTCTTGCAAAGCCAAGGCACTGTCTGTGGCCTTGTACCATGTCTCAGTGACTGCACAGACATTAGCATCTTCCAAGGTAAGGAATGCTTCCAAGGAGTGCAGTTTAATGTTTAGACTCATAGCATTAAGGAGCAGAACCTTGAGTACATCGGAATTTTTGTTGTTTTGACATTGTCTAAACAAGGTACTATGGGAAGGCAAGTGCCTCTGTCAGTATCCGAAAACCTAGAGAAGACCGGTGCAGACCATCTCTGGCATGGCCTGTCAACCATGTCTTCCCAGGCTGACAGATACTGGATCCCCCTGAACTGACACCACAAGCTAATCAATTGTTGAAGTTGATCCTTTTTTGTTTATATTGTGACATCATCCTGGGTGAAGGCAGAATGTCGCTTAGGGCTAAGCTCATACCTGCCTGGGAGACAGAGTTCAGTACGTCTCTCCTCATATTGTCCAAAAAGGTATATCTCAAGTCATTCACTCCAACATGAACTATGACAGAGTCATAACTGTACTTGCTGTTGCGTGACTTGAGTGCATATGTGACTTTACAGATCTTGGCAGCTGACTGGCAGCTGACCATGACCTTCTTGTCCAGCCTAGTGAGGGGACATTTGTGTGTCTCACTATGAAGTCGCCTATGGCCAAGACATTAGGTTTTGAGATATTTTGCCTTAGGGGCTTACTTGCTGAGACATTGGTGTATGTGTTATTAGTTGTAGTGGTTTCTATTTGCATAGTAGTGTGTGCAAGTAGTTCACGTTTGGGAGGTCTCTGATCTTTTGGTAGGCTTCTAGTGAGTACCTCCACACATGTGGGTTTATGTGTTGTGACCTCATTTTGTGCGAGAGGTGAAGTGTGCGTGCTGACAACCTGTTTGATGTCTGGTTTGTTGTTCTGAGAGAGAAATGATTCCAGTTTCATAGTGTAACGACATCTCTCACATAGGGTATTTGTTTGCTTTAGGAGTAAGTGATTGTCAGTATATTACATTGCCTCAGGATGCCTATTGTCAATCAGGCTGGCAGGTGAAAGATAGGAAACTGCCTGTACATTATAGCAGGAGTTTACCCTATGTACTGTTAGGAAAGGGAGTGAGCTAGTTTGACCAGTTTTTGCACTAGGGCTAACAAAGTGCTTGTTCTACTAAAGGCTATGAATGATAAGTGTAGCAACGCTGCTCAGTGTGCAACTGAGTTGTCCGTAGTGCAATAGAGAAGCTTGGGAGGGTTCCACTGACAGATGTCTAGGGAAAAATTGAGTTTCAAGGTGTTTGCATCTATACAGGGCACCACTAGCTCCTGTTGCACAGTGTGCTGCAACGCAGTAACTTGAGGCTTAAATATAGGCAAAATTAAAACACTTTTAAGCTAATCTACCAATAGGAAAGCACACAATGAGCCATCCTCCAGCAACCCCCAGCTCAGACAAGACTGGATTCACACTCTTCTGCCACAAGGGTGCAGGGGAGCCCTTCTTAATGTAAGATGGCTGGTTAAGTGCTGAAGTGCATCAATAACAGGCTAGACTTGGCAGATCTGAATCTAATCTATGCTATCTAGGCATCAGAACATTGCAAATCAAGTGCAGAGAAGTGCAAAAAAAAGAAGTTATGTACTTACCATAACATTCCATGTGAGTTGTTTATCTCGCCTTTATTCTCACTGATGGGTTCGGAGCCGATCCTCGGCTCCGACACGGCCGATAGCAAAGTAGCTCGAGACCAAGCCCCTTATCCCACAATGCACTGCTGGAATTACCTCAGATCTGGTTTGCTGCAACACTATATATATATATATATATATATATATATATATATATATATATATATATATATATATATACTTTTATTTATTTCTACAAAGAAACACTTCCCGAAGGGGAAAAAGAAATATTGAATAACCAGGATGGTACTAGCCTTTATGTCAACAGTCAGCCAGGAGGGGGAAGGAGGAAGGGACGTGAGAATAAAGGTGAGATAAACAACTCACATGGAACGTTATGGTAAGTACATGACTTCTTTATGTGAAGTTGTTAAATCTCGCCGTTTATTCTCACTAATGTGTAGCATCCCTAGCACCCTCAATCTTGGGTGGCTCATGGAAGTATGTTCTTCAGTACCGTGGAACCAAAGCAAGACCTGTCCCTGGAAGCCTTACCTACTTTGTAATGCGTGATAAAGGTATGAGGCTTAGACCAAGTGGCTGCAGCGCAAATATTGTCAAGGGGCAATTTAGTTTGAAAAGCAGAAGATGTAGAAACGGCTCTGGTAGAATGAGCCTTAGGTTTGTGTGTCAATGGCATGCTCGCATTCTCAAACAAAGGATATACAATCTGATAACCATATAGATAAGGTTGTTTTAGCCACTGGATTGCCTTTTCTGGCTTTTGAGAAGGATGCAAAAAGTTGATCCGATTTTCTAATATCCTAAGTTCAGTCAAGATAAAGTCTGAGCTGTCTGTGTACATCAAGTTTGTGCAGCATGCATTCCAATTTGTTAGAGTGGTTGGGAAAAATGACTGGCAGCTCAATGACCTGATTGATATTTGATTGAGAACAGACTTTAGGTAAAAATGAGGGGTTTGTTCTGAGAGATACTCTATCAGCATGGAAAATCATGTAAGGTAAGATAATGCTTGAAGTTCTGACACTCTGCGGGCAGAAGTAATAGCCACTAGAAAAATAGTTTTCCAGGATAAATATTTGAGATCACAAGAAGATGCTGGTTCAAAAGGGGGAAGAATAATTTGAGACAGCACAAAGTTTAAATTCCAGACAGAATATGGAATTTTGATAGGAGGTCTCATATGAAGAACACCTTTAAGAAAAGTCTTAGATAATTTATGGCCCATAACATTTGAGCTACCAAACCCAAGGTGAAAATTTGAGATGGCAGCTAACTGGGCTCACACTGTAGCAGCTGCTGCCCCCTCCTTAAAAATCTTTGTCAAGAATTCTAAAATGAACGATAGTGGAGCTCGGAAAGGGTCAATTTTCTGCATGTTTGCCCAAATTGAGAACCTTTTCCATTTACTGCCGTATAATTTCCTGGTAGATGGCTTGTGAGAAGACAAGAGAATTTGTCTTGTATCTTCTGAAATTGAATGAAGCCTGGCAATTACGGGAAGTGGATTAGCCAAGCAGTCAGTTTCAGGAACTGCAGTGAAGGATGGAGGTCCCCTGACAGGTGCGTCAGAAGGTCCGGAACTGAGTCCAGGATCCATGGATCTTCCAACAGATGATGGTGGAGAAATGGGAACCAAATCTGTCAAGGCCAGTAAGGGGCTATGAGGATAACAGTCCTTCCCAGCAATTTTGCTTTCTGTAAAAATCTGGGTATCAATGGGAAGGGTGGGAATGCATAAAGGATATGCGGGGGCCAATCGTGTAAAAGTGCATCTCTAGGGGGATGACCGGGAGGTGGTATTAGGACAAAGTACCTTCTGCATTTTGAATTGATGTGGCTGGCAAAGAGGTCACAGCAAGGCTGGCCCCATTTGCAGAAAATCAACTCCACAACCTGTTGTTTGAGAGACCACTCGTGAGGGAGCAATATCTCCCTGCTTAGCTTGTCCGCTATCACGTTGGATTTCCCCGGGATGTGCGTTGCCAACAGAAAATGCTGGGATGACACAGCCCATTGCCAGACCCTGAGGGCTTCTCGACAAAGGGGGTAAGACTTGGTTCCACCTTGCTTGTTCAAGTGCCAGACTACTGACATGTTATCTATCTGAATTGCAATAGCTCCTAGAGGAAGAGAGTCTTGAAAGTACTGCAACGCCAGAAGTACCACTCTCAACTCTAGAACACTGATGTGCAGATGTGATTCTTGATCTGTCCATGTGCCTTGGGCAGTCTTTCCCTGAAAATGCCCCCCCCCCACCCTATCAGGGAAGCGTCCGTGGTCGCAGTGGCTACTGGGGGGGAGGGGACAAAGGGTCTTCCGATTGTGACATGAAGAGACGTCAACCACCACCAAAGGTCTCTCTTGCAAGAATCCGTGATGAGAATCATGTGGTGCATCGGTAGTTTCTGGTAAGACCACTGAGGAAAGAAGAGCCATTGAAGAATTTGCATATGTATCCTTGCGAGTGGTATAGCCAGGATTGCTGCCACCATCAAACTTAGCACCTTCAAGACCTCTGCTGCTGTAGCTTTTTTCTTTGACACCAGTGAGCTGACGTGTTGGCGGAGAAGTGAGACTCTTTCGATTGGAAGATGTAGAGTGGTAGTTGAGGTATCTAACTCTGCTCCTATAAAAACAGTATGCTGCGATGGTGATAAGGCAGACTTTTCAAAGTTGATTGTAATGCCTAATTGATGGCAGAGTGTCAGAGTATATTGCCTGAGTCAATTGATGCCTGGTGGTAAGGAGCCAATTGTCTAGGTATGAAAACACCTGGAATCCTAGACGTCTCAGGTGAACCATGACCACTGCCATGCATTTGGTGAACACTCTGGGGGCTGTAGTGAGACCAAAGGGCAGGGCTCAAAACTGGTAATGATTGGCTCCCAGCAGGAAATGCAGGTGATCTCTGGAGCGTCTGTTCATCTTTATGTAATAATACGCGTCCTTGAGATCTATGGAGCACATCCAATTGCCTTTCCCTAAGAAAGGTTTTTTATCAAAACTTGCTGTTTTTTCTCACAAATGGTCCAAGCTAGCTGGATCACCGAGATCTCTCTTGCCGCGGCAAACTAGATCTGAGGTAATTTCAGCAGTGCATTGTGGGATAAGGGGCTTGGTTCCTAGCTACTGGCAAACCTTGAGCTTTGCTATCAGCCGTGTTGGAGCCAAGGATCAGCTCCGAACCCATCAGTGAGAATAAACGGCGAGATTTAACAACTTCACATCAATACTTAGAGCTCTTCTGTGTGTTTCCCAGTTCAGAAAGACCAGGTAAACACGTACTGCCACTAGATGAATAATCCCAGTCCTCCTAATGTAAAAGCAAAGTAAAGGAGTGTCCGGAGTGAAATGCTACCACAAATAAACTTAAAAGATACAAAATGCTATCACAAACAAACTTAAGATATGGATACAGCAGTGTACTTTAAGCAGCTTATAAAAGTGTGATTATTCAATAAAGCACTTTGCTTTGAATAAATGAGCCAAAAGCCACTCAATTGGTACAGCATGCATAAAGGCACTAAAAAATAAGCTGATTAATAAGCCCTCCAGTCAACACATTTACATTCAGAAATCTCAAGTGTTTCCCCAACCTAAACAGAGCAGGCTACCTCCCAGTTCACTACTAAGTGGGAAATTCATTGACCTCGTCTGACATAAAAACAAATGTTTTCTAGAGTGTAAAATTATGCTACTTTATCCAACAGCTAGCTAGATAACAAATTCTGATCATGTAGAAGAGACAATGAGAGGCAACATGTACTTTTTCAATATAAGCACAACAAAAGGTAAATAAATAATTTTGGATATCAATAGCAGTGTGGAAAGGGATGAACTTAACTCAATTTATAGCGGGGGTGGGCAGCTTAAAATCACCAGGTTTAAAAAGCAGATCAACAAAAGAGAGGGGTGGAAAAACCCAGCAGGGAATCCCCAGCTGTGCTTTAGTTTATGCAGGCTTGACATTTTTCAAAGGCCAAGAATTTCATTGAGTAATTACAGTATCACCAAGAAACAATTTAAACAATGAGATATGCTAATTCAAATTCATAGCACCTCAGAGATTTTGAGAGTTGTATTTGAGGTACATTCTACTCAGGGTTAGTATATCCCCCTTCTTATTCTCAATTCCACTATTATGAGTATTGCCATTACAGACCTTTCAGCAAGCACCACTAATTTAATCCATTCAGGATTCAAACACAACTTGAAATCAGAAATCTTTCAGAAGTTATTCTTAAACCTTGACTAGTTAAAGGTGAAACCAAAGAAAGGAGCAATGAATTAAGACTACAAAGCAACAATTCTGAACACATGAATACCTAACATGGTGAAGATATTGGTTCATAGGTGTTTTCTAGGCTAATGACCACAAATCCATGCATCACAAATCTCTGACATGTTCTGATACCCTTGATAAGTGTAAGCATGGGCTTGGGAGATGAACCATTTACAGGTTACCTGTTTGCATTAAAGACAAAGGTGCCAAACCAGGGATGAATTTCTGATTTCCCATCGAATTTTCCAAGTTACACTTGAATCGGGTTAGGGAAGAACTCTGCTTCACATGGATGGGGAGCCTGTTCCATAGACGGGGTAGTCTCTGGGATACATACTTATCTCTCCAGCAGGTCCTATTTATATCACAAGCAAGGTTTAAGTCTTTAAAGTGGGTAATTCTGCTACTGTTTGTTTTGTGGATATGCAGGAGGTTCATCAGAGTGAGGTGTGACAATGCCCTGTATGCCAGGCATAGATCTCACCTCAAAAGCCTATAAGAGACAGGATAGGGCCTTGACGCGGTCTGCATAGGACATATTACTTACACCCTGTATTCTTTTAGTGAGGAACCTCTGCAGACATTCCAGTTGTTGGATATGCCTGGTTAGGTACATACCAAAGGGTGCATTGCACTCAATGATAGATCTGATGAATGCCGAATACAGTGGAACAATGACTTCCTTGAACTTAGATGACATACTTTTGTTTATACGCTGCGCAACATAGAATGGTTTCTTTACCACTGTAGACACATGATGATCAAAGGCTAGAATACTATCTATGTGTTTCCCTAAGTCCCTGACTACTGAGTCAACTCTAAGGTGTGTGTTGTCAATACGATTGTTACCAGGGATGGATGACTTCCCAAATGATACTATTATGCATGTATTGGCAGTTAGTTTTAGTCCATAGCTCTGACACCAGTTATCTGTCAGTGTCTTCCTCTCTTGGAGAACATTTGTGTTAGTGTGAGATTCAATGACAACTCCTAATTTGCAATCACCTGCAAATGTAGTCAACCCGAGACCACTGACATTGGTCTTAACTTCTGAGAAGTAAATGCCAAAAAGGAGCAGCCCAAGGACTGATCCCTTGAGGGACTCCACTTGTGACTGGCCTCTTTGTAGAGGTGGACTCCCCTTCCTGGGTCCTGTCTGTGAGCCAGTTGGCTATCCACCGGGTGACATACGGGTTTGTACCTAACCTCTTGAGTTTGTCAACAATACCCAAGTGGGGTATTGTGTGAAATGCCTTGGCTGGTCAAGGTAGGCAGTGTGAACGTTTTTGCCCTGATCCATTGCTTTGGTGACCTTATCAAAGAAGTCTTCCAGGTTGAGTAGGCATGATCTGCCCTTGGCAAAACCAAACTGGGTTGGGTCCAGTGTCTGGAGCCTTACTATATCTCTGTTGATCATCTCCATTATAATTCTTTCCATGGCTTTACATATAAGACTAGTCAGACTTACGGTTCTATAGTTTCCAGGGTCTGTAGATGGCCCACCTTTGTGCAGAGGGATGACTGTTGCCTTTCTCCATTCATGAGGCACGAAGCCTATTTGGCAGCTACAGTTAAATAGTAATTCCAGTGGCCCTGGTAGGAAAAAATGGACTGTAGGAGCTCTGGCACAGCACCAGTATGCAAAAAACATTGAAAACAAGCTCCACTACCAATTGCAAAAAAAAAAAAAAATATATCAGGTCCACCTCCTACTGTAAAAAATATCCCTCTGAATATACTTTCAAAAGGTGTGCTCACCAAGATAACATTTATTAAGCAATTAACACTCATGTTTTTACACTTTTGTGCAAAAATATCAAAAAACAGCTCCACCTCCAAACGCACAAAAAAAAAAAAAAAAAAAAAGGGAAAATCAGCTTGACCTCCAACCTCAAAAAAACATCAAAAAGCACATCTCCGACCACATAAAAAAAAAACATTCAAAACCAGCACTACAGAGTATAACATTATTTGGCTACAAGAAGCTTGTAATTAGCTATTTTGTATCTCCCAATGTAATTATAAATAAAAACAGAAATTTTACTTACTGACTATACCTTTAAAGCTAGGCTGATCCATCTGGCTACAGCCCATTTGCAGAAATGTGAAGAAAAACATTTCAGTTAAGAAGCGACAGAGGAAATCATGTGGAATTCTACTCCAAAGAAATTAGACTTAATTATATTACAGCCTTTTAAGCAATACTGGAAAAAATCTCATAAACTATAAGACTTGCTCACATAAATAATTTCTATTTTAATTTGCACTGCCATAGCAACCCACATCTCTCAACTCCACACAATAGTCTCATTAACCTTTTGGATCTCCTGACCTACTGCAAGTATCACATAAATTTACCATCCCTGCTAATTAGTATGCATACTATAAATATCATACCTCTACAGTGGTATATTTGGGCTCCAGATAACTTTTTCAGCTATGCAAAAATTGTACCACCACAAATCAAATTATCTTTTTTTTTTCAAACCATCTCATTCTTAAAAGAATGATAATCTTTAAATAAGTTCATAAATAGTAGTGCTTCTAGATACATTTCAACATTAATTCTACATTTTCTCTTCTATTGAAATGTGACGTTTGACTGTTGTACTATACAGTACACTACACTGTTGACTGTACTTAGTTTTCTTTTTTACTATAGCATACTATTTAGTTTTGTTTTTCCTGAGCCTCCACTGAAAACAGGCTCCATTAGAGCTCAGTCAGGCCATCCAGTAAACAAAATGTAAATAAATAAATAAATGCAATGAAATAATGCCTGAAATACTGCAAAGCAGAAGCTACCAAGGCAACACCAATGCAAAATTGTCCAGCCAAATGATCAGTGAAGCCTACAGCCCAAAATAAAGTGGATACATTTTTTTCTTTCTGAAGTTTTTAATAAATTAGAAGAAAAATAGCTAAAACATTTCTGAATGAATGGACTCGTGCAATGGAAAATGTAAAGAAGCATAACATTTTTTTTCAACTCACTAATTGCAACTCTGCATCAGAAATTAAAGTTCATACAATTTAGTTAAACTCACATTACCTAATTCAGCTAAACGCCAGCTTGTAACGGCTGTTAAAACAGTAGAAGAAATAACTAAAAATGTAAGACTTTCATGATGAGACAGTCATTTGATAGGAGAGATCCTAAAATTGTATATTAAAATTATAATTACTCAAAGTCCTGAAGCAGCGAGCAAGATTACAATAGGCTGAAATTACAAGACTTTAAAGAAGCAATCAGGATCTGAAGCAGAGGTGCTGCAAACAATCCATGCCATTCGAACAAAATAAAAAAAAAAAGAGGAGCAAACCGAAGAAACAATCTATAAAAGAGAAAATGGGTAATGTAATAAACCACAAAATGTTTCTAATATAGATACAGTAGTGGTGCAAGAATCCAAACAGAAGGGTCAGTACAACCATTTTGTCAATGAAACACTAGGAAGAATGAGGCCAGCACAGGACTTTAATATGGCTGTTAGAACGATTCATCAAGAGGTAAGGATGAGCCAGGAAAGTGGGAAACCATGGCACATGTTGTAAAATATGAACTCCTGTGCAAAAACAAGGATGTTAAAGAGGTGAAGATCTGCTTGCAAAATAATGCAAAACTCATCAACAGACCTATACTGCAGGCAGTATAGTTTGATGAATTCGGGTACTTGTATTATATATACAGCAACTGCATACTGAGCACTGTCTCATGCAGTTCATAGAACTGTACAATCAAGTGCTGAAGAAGCACTAATGGCTTTGCATGGGACACTGGGTTATCCAACGTAGTGACAGCTCAGAGCCATTATGCACTGATACAATAATGCAAAGGTGACAAACTCAAATATTGCAAGCGCATGCATCCGGAAGACTCTTAACAATGTAGTGCAATAAAGTGCAGCTGTGTTAGAACTTACCATAACAACAAATGTCCTACTTTTCTCTGTTTGCAGTATTTCTTACAAAAGGGATATCCTCCAGAGGACAGCCACATGTTTAGCCAGCATACCAAAGCCTTAGGCCTTTCCAAGCATATATGGCAGATCTATGTCCTATGTCCAAGATATAAGGTACATAACCGCCAAATCCTCAGAACTGAATTGCCCCAGGAAAAGAGGAACAGAACAGTATTGGACCCAAGAGGAAGAAAAAATATATTACGTGTTCATCCAGAAAGAGAAGAAAGAATTGCCCAACCCCCCCCCCCCCCCCCCCCAATAACAGGGGAAAGAAAAAAAACTAACGGGAAAGAGAGAGGGACAGAATACTTAAACAGTGAAAAGTGGGACATCTACTGTTACAGTAAGTTCTTCAATGAACTTCACTGTCACTGCTGCAGTATTCCTTTCAAAAGGGAGAGTACTAAAGCTACTGAAGAAGATGGAAGGAAGAAGCAAAAGAAGACCCCCTCCAAAAACCCATGGAGGATGAACCTAGCAAATCCTATTCTTGTCCTAGAAACAACAAATCTATCTTGTAAAAGTATGCACAGAAGACCAAGTATCAGCTTCTAAAATGGACTTAGATCAAAGCCCTTGAAAAAAGCTCCAGAAGAGGCCAATGTCCTAGCAGAATGAGGATGAACAGAAATAAGAAGCTGCTTGCCAACCGCCCTGGCAGAATAAGGATGAACAACAAAGCTGTCTATGCAAATCCAAAGAATATACAGTTACCTCACTGCTATTTTCAGGGGAGGGAAAAAATTAATAAATATAAATGGTCTGACTCAAAGACAAGTCATTGACCACTTTAGGCATAAAATGACTGTTTCTAAGAGACATTCTGTCTCTGTGAAAACTAGAAAAGGAGGTACTGCCATAAGAGGTTGAAGCTCAGAGACTCTTGGTGGAAGTCAGCACTACCAAGAAAGCATTCTTCCAGGTACACAATTTCAAAGTAAAATAAAATCTGCTGGTTTAAAAGGTGGCTGGGTTAACTTTATAAGAATAAAATTAAAGTCCCAAGAAGGAGGAATTGGCTTTCTTGGAGGCCAAATATGAAAAGCACCCTTCAAAAACTGTTTAACCTTAAATCTGGAGGAAAGTGGTGGATCCAAATCCAGAGAAGCAGAAATGGCAGACAAGTTTATAGGTTCACAGGTGTGTACTAGGCTAATGGCCCTGGAGCCTTTACAAGACTCGCCCATAGGATTACCCTGGCATCGTTCCACCCGACATTAGTTCCCAGTGCCTCAGTCGTGTAGAGCTACTGGAGTGATCCCCGGGATGAATTTTCTATTTCCCATCCACTCATCAAGATTTCTCTTGAAGAGGGCCAGTGAGGTGCTCTGTTTGACATGTATGGGAAGTCTATTCCATAGCATGGGCAGTCTCTGGGTTATGAACCTGTCCCTCCAGCATGTTCTGTTGATTGTGGTAATGAGGTTGAGGTCTCTGGAGCGTGTGGTGAGGAAGGATTGGGATTTCTTTAGATGTAGCATTTCTAACAGAGCTGGGTCAGACATGCCTTTGTAAGACAAGCAGAGAATAGTTGGAATTGTTTTGAGTCTGTCCATATAGGACAAGTGTTTGAGGCATAGGATCATCTTTGTGAGGTACTTTTGCGGCCTCTCCAGTTGTTGTAGGTGTCTAGTGAGGTACATGATAAATGGGGCACTGTACTTGCTCACTGGCCTAATGAGGGAACAGTAGAGGGAGACAATGACCTCTTTCTTACTGGATGCAAAACCTTTAGTACTGAGATGTGCCACACAGAAGGACTTTCCGACCACAGTGGCAATGTGATGGTCAAAAGAGAGGTTGCCGTCAACCTCAAAAGAGTTTGAACCAGTGAACCTGTGACTCTATGAACAGATGAATACGTCAGGTCACAACTGAGCAACTCACACAAAGAAGGAACAGTTATAATACCCACTAAAAGTGGGTCTTGTTAACGGTTGTGACACCGAACAGAAAATTTCTTCCTTTTAGCAATGTAAGATTTTCTAGTAGTGGGTTTTCTGGCCTCCTGCAAAACCAAAGCACATCCTCAAAAAAATGGTGGCAAAAAGGAATCAAAACGCTATCATCCAGAGTAGCGACTGTAAGGTATGAAGATGAGAGTGAATGAAACAGCCCTTGTCCTGTGTGAGAAGATCCATCCTGTGAGGTAAGTTGAGATGATTGCCCCAGGCCAGATGAAACAGATGGAGAAAACCATTGCTTTCTGGGCCAAAAGGGAGTCACCAACAAGATTTTGGACCTGTCCCACATGATCTTGTATAGGGCCCGTGGCAACACAGGAAGAGGGAGATAAGTATACAGGAGCATCCCTTCCAAAAAAAAGACATGACACACACCTTCCAAGCCACAAGACTTGGCACATTGGAACAGAACCTGGAAAGCTGTTTGTTCAAGAGGGAGGCAATCTACTTGTGGAGTACCTCACAGATAGACAATGTCCAGGAAAGCCTCCCTGTGAAGCATTCACTCGTGAATATCTGTCCTAGGCCTACTCAGATAGTCTGCCACCACACTGTACTCTGAGAGAATATAAACCACCTGAAGAGTCAAGTGACAGCAAATAGTAAAAAAAAAAAAAAAACAAGCTATGAGGGCCAGTCTGCAAAGATGGTAAAACTTTGTGCTCCCCTGCTTGTTTATGTACCACAAGACAGAGGTAATGGAATTCAGAGGGAATGTATAGCTTAAAGAGCTAAAACAGAGTTCTCATTTCATTCATGTTGATATGGTCATTTATCTGCTGAAGAGACCAGAACCCCTGGACCCTGATTTTGGTGGAAACCCCTCAAACCAGATCTGAAGTATCTGTAAACAGCTCCTGAGAGGGAGAAGGAACCTGAAAAGGCAGCCCTGGATTCAAAGAAATCTGGTAAATCCACCACAGGAACTCCAGTCTGAGGCAAGGCGAGAAAGGTATGGGAAAGTCCGCAGGAAGAGAATGCTGCAGCCAAACTGTCTTAGACATCACTAAACTTCTGCAATTGGAATCTGGCCAAAGAAACAGGAACAATTGGAATGGTGGAAGTCAAACCCCTGGGATAGTAGAAACTCTCTTGTAGATACCACCTGTAAATGAAGAAGAGACTGAAAGAATGCTGTCAAGGAGGGGACCTCAGGAGGAGGAAGAAAAGGGTCTATATTATAACAATGAATGATCAGATGATCGAATGTTGTTATATCAACCCCTAAGGCGCGAAAATTCAAAACAGCGAACAACTAGAACAGCAATTTTTTTCCCAGGGAAAAAAAAAAAATCGCTGTTCCCCAAAAAAAAAAAAAAAAAAAAAAACCTCACTAAACACTAAATGAACACCTCCCCCTACTTACATATACCAACTCCGAGATCGCACTACAGTGAAGGAAACGGCACAACCCGGAAAGCAGGCCCAGTGATTTCTTTCCCTGGGAAAAAATTCTCTGTTCCGGCTGTTTGCTATTTTGCCGGTTTGACATTTAGTGCTCGAACTAACAGTGTTCGACCATCTGATCGTTCGCTAAACTAAAGTAGACCCGAAGAAAAGCCGTCATTGATAGAGCTGGATCCTGCATCCCAAGAAAATTTGGTTGGTCCTGTGAAGGAGTCAGAATAGATTTCTTGAGATTGAGACTGAAACCCACACTGCAAAAAAAAAATGGTAAATTCAAGATACTGCAGAAGAAAGTGTTGAGAGTGGGGTTTGAATAAGATGGATGTCTAGACAGGGGAAAAATCTGAACACCATGAAGTCTACAAAAGACTATAATTGTTGCCCCAATTACAGTCTACAAAAGACTATAATTGGGGCAACATATTTTGTAAAAAAACTTTCAGTCCTGCAGAAAGACCAAAAGGCAAAGTAGGGCACTGACAGTGAGAGAAAGAAACAGAGGACCGTAAATACTTCTCAAACAGAGGGTGAATAGGAATGTAGAAATAAGTGTCCTTCAGATCCAGAGACACCAGGAAGACCTGAGGAAGCAGCAGAGGAAAATGGGACTGTAGAGACAACATTTTGAAAAAAGGAACTTTTAGAAAGGTGTTGAGAAAGGATAGTTCTAGAACAGGTCACCAAGAGCCCTCTTTTCCTCAAGGCCAAAAATATCTGGAGTAGAATTCTTTGCCCATTTGAGACAGATGGACTAGTTGAATTGGCCTTGAGCTAAAAGGCTGTGAAAAAGAGTAGGAAAATGAAGCAGTTGGGAAGGAGGAGAATGACATATCCCTGACAAAGGAGGAAGGTATTTCCAAACCATGAACAAATCATAATGGATGATGAAAGAACCCAAGAGTCTGTGGTAATCTACTGCCAAATTGTTAAGGACAGAGGTAACCTGATAGAAAAAGGAATTTGGCCAAGGGACAAACAGAGGCAGACTCATCTGGGAAAGAAGACTTCTATCTCTAGAAACACTCCCTTGGAAGGTGTCTTGCTCTTCTTGAGTTGCTTATGATGCCTATGCAGAAAGAGAGTCTTAGAAGGGTAGCTCTTTTGAAACTGAGAGATAGGTGAAAGGAAACTTTGCTTAAGATCCTGCATAACCTTTACTTTGTCTTGTAAAATTTTAAACAGCTCTGCAGCAGCAGAGCCAGACAGGTTCTGGTTGTCCAAGAGAAAGTCCAACAACTTGGCCTTAATATCCTCAGGGAATTATTCCGGGTTCCTATTATTTCCTCGAAGAGTCGTTCTATCGAACGCCTCTTCATCAAACTTGAATCCGCAAAATTTGAAAACATTGAACGTCCACATAAGTGATTTCTTTCCTTGGGAAAGAAATTGCATGGCCATTCTTGTCAGTTTGCCATTTTCCCTGCTTTAGTGCGATCTTGGAGTTGGTATATTTAGTTAGGGGAGGTGTACTTTGTAGTGTTTGTGGTTATTTGTTAAGTGTTTGTAGGGCAAGCGATTTCTTTCCAAGGGAAAGAAATTGCTTATGTGGAGGTTAGATATTTTGAAAGTTCCCTGTTTTAGGATCGATGAACGGCTCTTCGGGGAAATAATACAGACTCAAGATTCCAATTTAAGCCAGGAGTACCTCCTGATAACTGACCTTGACACAGCCACCCTAAAAGAGGCATCAGCAGAATCACAGTCGCATTTGATGGAATGGTGAGCTACCTAAGCTAATAAGGAAATGACAGAAGTCTGAGTTTCAGTGTCAAGCATGTCACCCAGAACACCTCCAAGCTTAGAAAGAAGAGCCAGAAGATACGCTATGGGTCTGGTAATTTATGATCCTGAAGGATAAGGTGGCAGTAATATGCCCTTTCTTAATATACCTGATATAGCCCTACTATAATTTTGCAAATGTAAAATCTTAGAGGAGGGACTCAACTTAGGTGTTCTGTAAACAGAGAGAGAGAGAGAGGGAGAGGGAGATTACTGCAGGGCTCGAAGAAGCATTCTTGTACACAATTTTTGAGCATGAGGAACCTTGTAAAACCTGCCAGCTTTTTGAGAAGCAAGGAGCTGAGACTCTTGAACCTGGAAAGCATAAGTAAAAGTATCAAGGAGGATTTCCAAAATAGGAGGTACTGCAGAAGGCCTGGGTGAATCCATCTCCTAGAGGTCATAATTTATACTTTGGTCCTCAGACATTTGGGAACTCTCCAACTTAAAATCGACCATCCTTTTAACAATGGTGTCCCCAGATGACAGATCCTCAATAAGGGAATCAGGGCAGAGTACAACATATTCATCTGATCCCAAAGCAAGAGGGGAATGGAACTGGGAAGAATAAGCTAGGGACTCTTCCCCAGAATCCATCTCATCTTCCTCATTAGAGGACTCAGAAACCATAAGTCTTTTGTAGGGAATGAAAGAGAAAGCAACAGGTGAAGGTACTGGCAAACCGTGAGGGGGGTTAAGGCCATTAAGGCCTTAAAAACCCTGAGTGCTATTCTTTATGGGCTTCCTTAGCTACAGGGACTGCATGCCTAGTCTTGTTTTATCTCAAGAGAAACTCTGCCCTAACAAACTTAGGGGGTTCTGTATCATGCCAAATGTGGGAATCCCCCAGGGCCTTTTCAGATAATTAACCTTGGCTTCCCCTTCTCAGATGTGTGGATAGTAAGCCCTGTTTTAGCCTCCAACTGAGTTGCAACAGAAGCAGCAGACATCAGAAATGGATGGCACTAGGTAGAGGCTGAGGCTGGACAGCAGAAGTCTCTAAAAGCACCTTTTTAGACTTCTTTTTAGTAACTGGCTGAACATCCAGACTGATGGATTCAGAAGACACAGCTACCTGAGCCAACAACTTCAGATGCTGGTTGTCCAAATACATAGCTAGAGATGACAGATGGCTGCATAGAGTCTTGGGTATAAAGGCTTAGCACATATCTCACTGTGTGTGGGTGTGTGTGACTGTGGGCTGCACCTAAGCGGAAAAGGCACATTCTGTGTCTGCCCTTATGGGGAATCTGCCATCCATACTCACACCACTTCCCTTTTCTGGATAACATGTAAAGCAAGCAACCCAGCAAAGAGAAAAAAAGGAAGACTCACCAATGGGGTACTTGCCTTCACTAGGCTCAGTAGCTAAGTCAACATGATGGACAACATACAGGCAGAATTTAAAAACAGAATCTGGACTGGCAATAAAGAAGTTCTGAGGATTTGGTGCTCATAAATCATTTATGTACCTAACACATCAGAGATAGGACACACGTCTGACGTATGATACTTAGAAGGGCCTAAGGATTTGGTATGCTGGCTGAACGCATGATTACCTTCAGCAGGATATCTGCTTTGCAAAAAATACTGTAACAGTGATAAAGAAGGGCACCTTAGGTTAACCTGCACACTTGCAGGATGTATGTCAGCCTGCTTCTTGAAGAAAACCATACTAGATGCATTGTACATCTCTCTTTCAGCATACATAAAGTCATCTCTTAGTTCTCTAAGTTCTATTGGTGTATGCACTCACAGCTTTCTACGGTGGCACAGCCTGAACTATATCAACTGTGACTGTAAGAATAATCTTTGACTATGCTCCTGCAGAACTCTCTCTCTCTTTCTCCTGTCATTAAAGGAGACACACTAAGATGTCCTCGGAAAGGTTGATAACCTTCATAACATCGAACGTCCTCATAAACAATTTCCTTCCTTGGGAAAGAAATCGTTTGGCCATCCTCGCCAGTTTGCCGTTTTCCCCGCTGTAGTGCAATCTTGGAGTTGCTATATTTAGCTGGGGGGGGGGGGGCACAGCCCCCTATTTTGTAGTGTTTGTGGTTATTTGTTGGTGTTTGTAGGGCAATGTGGAGGTTCGATATTTTGAAAGTTCACGGTTTTAGGGTCAATGAAGAGGCGTTCGATGGAACACCTCTTCCGGAAAATAATATAGACCCAAGATTCCAATTTAAGCCAGGAGTACCTCCCGATAACTGACCTTGACACAGCCACCCTAAAAGAGGCATCAGCAGAATCACAGTTACATTTGATGGAATGGTGAGCTACCTAAGCTAATAAGGAAATGACAGAAGTCTGAGTTTCAGTGTCAAGCATGTCACCCAGAACACCTCCAAGCTTAGAAAGAAGAGCCAGAAGATACCCTATGGGTCTGGTAATTTATGATCCTAAAGGAAAAGGTGGCAGTAATATGCCCCTTCTTGATGTACCTGATATAGCCCTACAATCATTATGCAAAGGTAAAATCTTAGAGGAGGGACTCAACTTAGGTGGTCTGTAAACAGAGACAGAGAGATAACTGCAGGGCTGGAAGAAGGATTCTTGTACAAGAATTCTTCAGCCTCAGTAACCTTGTAAAACCTGCCAGCTTTTTGAGAACCAGGGAGCTGTGACTCTACAACTTAGGACGCATAAGTAAAAGTATCAAGGAGGATTTCCAAAATAGGAGGTACTGCAGAACGCCTGGGAAAATCCATCTCCTAGAGGTCATAATTTATATTCTGGTCCTCAGACATTTGGGAACTCTCCAACTTAAAATCCTCCATCCTTTTAACAATGGGTTTGCAACAAGGGCGTGTCACAGATGAATGGCTGTGATGCCTTATAAATACAAAAGCTGAACAGTCCTTTTTTACGATCTGAGGAAGGCATATTTGCCGAAATCGCTTATTGGAAGACTGAGGACTGCTTGTTTTATGTTATATTCTTTTTTATTAAAGTTTTGATTTTATAATCAAGTTTTACAGCCGTGGTGGACAACAGGAGTTTTTAGTAGTGTTATCCTTTTAACAATGGTGTTCCTAGATGACAGCTCTTCAATAAGGGAATCAGGGAAGAGTGTAACATCTTGATCTGATCCCAAAGCAAGAGGGGAATGGAGCTGGGAAGAATAAGCCAGGGACTCATCCCCAGTATCCATCTCATCTTCCTCATTAGAGGACTCAGAAACCCTGAGTCTTTTGTAGGGAGTGAAAGAGAAAGCAACAGGCGAAGGTACTGACAAACCTTGAGGGGGGGGGGGGGTTAAGGCCATTAAGGCCTTAAAAAAACCCTGAGCAAAATCCTTCCATTCTTTATGGGCTTCCTTAGCTACAGGGATTGCATGCCTAGTCTTGTTTTTTCTCAACAGAAACTCTGCCCTAGCAAACTTAGGGGGTTCTGTACCATGCCAAATTTCGGTATCCCCCCAGGGCCTTTTCAGATAATCAGCCTTGTCTTCCCCTTCTCAGATGTGTGGATAGTAAGCCCTGTTTTAGCCTACAACGGAGTTGCAACAGAAGCAGTAGACATCAGAAATGGATGGCACTAGGTAGAGGCTGAGGCTGGACAGCAGAAGTCTCTAAAAGCACCTTTTTAGACTTCTTTTTAGTAAGTGGCTGAACGTCCAGGCTGATGGATTCAGAAGACAGTTACCTGGGCCAACAACGTCAAATGCTGGTTGTCCAAATATAAAACTAGAGATGATAGATGGCTGCATAGAGTCTTGGGTGCAAAGGCCTAGCAAGTATCTCACTGTGTGTGGGTGTGTGTGACTGTGGGCTGCAGCTAAGCAGGAAAGGCATTCTCTGTGTCTGCCCTTATGGAGAATCTGCCACCCATACTCACACCAATTCCCTTTTCTGGATAACATGTAAAGCAAACAACCCAGCAAAGAGAAAAAAAGAAGACTTATCTGTGCTAGGCTCAGTAGCTAAGTCAACATGATGAACAACTTACAGGCTGAATTTAAAAACAGAATCTGGACTGGCAACAAAGAGGTTCTGTGGATTTGGTTCTCAAAAATCATTTATGTACCTAACACCTCAGACATAGGACACATGTCTCACATATGATACTTAGTAGGGCCTAATGTTTTGGTATGCTGGCTGAACGCATGGTTACCTTCAGAAGGATATCTGCTTTGTAAGGAATACTGTAACAGTGATAAGGAAGGCCATCTCAGGTTAGCCTGCACACGAGAGATGTTTGTCAGCCTGCTTCTTGAAGAAAACCATACTTGATGCACTGTATGTCTCTCTTTCAGCACACAAAGTCATCTCTTAGTTCTCTAAGTTCTAATGATGTATCCACTAACAGTTTTCTATGGTGGCACAGCCTGAACTATATCAACTGTGACTGTAAGAATAATCTTTGACTATGTTCCTGCAGAACTCTCTCTCTCTCTCTCTCTCCCCCATCATTAAAGGAGACACACTAAGATGTCCTCAGAAAAGTTGCTAACTTTCATAAAATTACTGGTAAGGCAGGACAGCAAAAGGTTGTTAAGCTGCATAAGAGAAACCCACAAATGCACAGAGCCAAGGCAGCTATCAAACAGGGAAGCATAGCTGTACACAAATGTACAAGTATTATTCTGAGTCTAAGTGGTAGGCTGCAACTTAAAATGTTAAGCTTTCAGTGTTCCTAAATTATGAAAAAAGAACATGTGCCTTCTTACAAGAAAAAAATAAATAAAGCATTTACACCTTCCTCACAGCAAGCAAATAAATAAATAAATGAAAATAAAAATGTGGCTCTGTATATTTCTTATTTATGTATTAAATTACAAGACCTGCTCCCTCTCACAGTTAAAACAAATAAACAGGAAAACTCTGACCCTTCACACAGCTAAAAGTTATGTCCTTATTCACAGAAAATAAAAGTACAATAAAGTGATCTGATGCTTCTGCAAAGCTATAGATTCTGCACATAGTTACAGGAAAATTAATTAATTATTTAATTAAACATAACTTTGCCTTTTTGTAAATAATGGTACTGGGCACACTTGCAAAACTAAAAGGTGCCTCTGTCTGTATAAATTAAGAATATAAATTGTTGGTAGTCACATTTATTTATGTATACCCTTAGCTGAATTGTATTAGAATATTCTCATATAATTCACTTCATGATGCAGGAAAGTGGAACTTCCCTCAAATGGGAATTTGGAATTAAAAGCAAGACTTCATGACTTTTTCCAAGATGGCTGTACAATGATCAACAGCATATTTCACCTCTCCCAGTGTAAAAACAGAAACAGAGAAAAAAGGAGGGCCATTGAACAAAAAATGTAATTTTTTTTTGGTACAATTCAATGACTTGTTAGTAAATACACTGCATGGATGCCAGCAAAGAAGATATTTGGAAAACGTGAAAGAAAATCAACAAGAAAAAGTGAAGAGAAAACACCATCTGGGAAGGATTCTGCAGCTGTTCAGCAAAAAGCAATTCAAGATTTAGCTTTGGTTCAGTAGATGGCTTCCTGTAAATTAGGGAACAATAAACGCAATATTTTATAAAAGTGGCAACTTGTTCAAGAAGGAAAGTGTGCAAAACCTAAACCAATAAGACTCCAGGGTAGTGAGCATTGTTGAATGAGTATTACATAAATTATTAGTATTTTTTATGTATTATTTTCTTTTACTATATTATTTTCTACTACATTGTGCTTATTATAACATTTCTGTCCCTTGGCCTCCACTGATAATGGTGTCTGCCCAGACACTCTATCAGTTAAATACAACTAAAACTAGCTTAAGAAAAAAAAAAGAAGAGGCTTTATGAAGTGGTAATTAAAAAAAATCTCACTCAGTTTACAGGAATGTCTGAGGGTAGGGATTTAAGGTGCTACATATCATCTAAGTATGCATCCAGGATTGCAAAGATTAAAAATAAGAATTTCAAAATATCAAGTTTCCAGTAAATAAGCAAAATACCAGCAGTTAGATTAATTAATTAATTTATTTATTTTATTTATTTTACATTTGTTGACCGGGATTGTCTGACTGAGCTGAAGAGACTTTTTTCAGCAGAGGCCTGGGGAGAAAAGCTCCAACATATACAATTTTCATTATAAACTAGCATTAAACAGCAATGTTACAGGATTATTACAAGGCATTAAGTAGTAATGCAATGTCGTACAGTGTCAATAATCAGGAGTATAGCATAACTATTTCAAGATGTATAAAAAATAACATGTCACTAAGATGAGTATAGTTTTTGGGGTAATTGGTTACAAAAACCCAGTTTTATCATGATGTAGTTGCATGAAGGCAAGACAATTACAACAGAATGTTTCTCTGAGGCAATTTGCTTAATAGATTTTAGAAGACAGTAGAAAGAGTAGTCGAGGAAGATTAGAGAGAGCTAGTTAGAAAAGTGAGTTAAGGGCAGAAAGTAGATTAAGGTATGAGAAGTAGGGGATATTAAGGAGGGAGAGTGCAGTGGCAGGAACAGTGACTTTTAAAGTGCTCTTTGGTGGCTGTCTTAAATTGTTTAGGATGTGTAAGGGTCCAGATTTCTAGTGGGAGCCTATTCCAGGCAATAGTGGGGTGATAGCTGTGCATGCTGCGTCCAAATTTAGACTTGGGTTTGTAGATTTATAGTAGGTCTTGGTTAGAGCTTCGGAGAGGTCTGGAGGGAGAATAATGGGAGATGAGAGGGGATAGTGCTGGGCAGTAGGAAGGTTGGTATAGGATAAATTGGATGATCTAGAGTGGAGAAAGAAGAAGCAGGTGGGGTAATTCAAGCCAGATTATGAATCTTAGAGAGAGACAGTGATGGAATTTGTAGGTTTGTTGGGCAGCAAATGTAGCTACCTTGTTGTAGGTAGATTCAAGTTTCGTCAGGAGTGCTGAGTTAAGATTTGTGACAATTTGAGAATTGTACATTAGACTGGGTAGAAGGTAGGTAACAGAGAGTAATCTTGGCTTCAGAGGTAAGGAATTTCTTGTTACAGTAAAGGAGCCTTAGTTCTGAATGAGTCTTTTTGATATAGCTAACATGCAAGTCAAATTTAAGCTGATCGTCGATGGTTACACCTAAGAGCTTAGTAGTGGATTCTACCTGAATGGGAGTGTTATTAAGGAACTGTATGGCGAAGGACTGCTTAATATTGTTGAACTTTTTAGGTAGGAAGAGTAACAGCTTTGTGCTTTTAGGGTTAAGGATGAGCTGGTTGTTGGAGAGCCATGCTTCAACTAAGATAAAAGATGCCTGAGTAGCTGAGAAGAGCTTAGAGGGAGAGTTGGCTGTGGTGATGACTGTAAAGTCATCTGCGTATTGCACTAAAGATGACGGAGGACAGGAGGTATACAGCTGAGTAATAAAGATATTAAAAAGTAAAGGCCCTAGGATAGACCCCTGAGGTACACCCGTTTTGACAGGGAAAGGAAGGGAGAGTGCAGAGTGCCATCTTATTGATTGAAATCTATCAGTGAGGTAGCTGGAGAACCATGCAACAGTATCAGAGAAGTTGAGGTTATGCAGTTTGTGCAGCGGAAGAGAGTGTGAGACAGTGTTGAATGCTTTTGAAAAGTGCAAGAATAGGCAAGAAATACGGTTCTGGTCATCCATGGCTATAGAGACAGTGTTGAGGAAGGATAATAGAGCTGTAGTGGTGCTACGTTTGGGTCTTAAGCCGTGTTGAGTGGGTGTAAGCAGATTTTCATGTATTAGACATTGCATAGCTTGTTTATGAATACTTTTTTTAGTACTTTTGAGAGAGGGGGAGGATAGCGATAGGTCTAAAGTTGGATATATCACAGGTGTTACCTCCTTTGTGTGTAGGTAGAGTGTAGCATTGTTTCCAGATAGAAGGGACTTTAGATTCAGAGATAGAGTGATTAATTAGGATAGATACAGGGAGAGCAAGAGAGTCAACTGCTAGTAGAAGAAAAGTGGAAGGAATATGGTCAGCTGATGCTGAGCATGGTTTTAATTTAGAGAGTAGAGTTTTGATGTAGCTAGTAGGTACAGGTTTGAGGGAGAATGTATTTGAGGAGATAGTATTAGGAGTAGGTTCAGAAAAGTTGGAGATGTTAGTAGTAGAGGAGTTTAGGTTAGGGTTCAGTAGCTTAGATACTGAATTGATAAAATAGGTATTGAAGATAGTGGCAGTTTCTTCAGATGTCTTGTCTGGGCATGGATTGGGAGAGCTAAGATCGCTGGGATGTAATATTTGGTTAACAGAGTTACAGAATTTTTTAGGATTAGATTTTAAGGCTGTGGGAGGTTTGTTATAGAAGTCCTTTTTATCTTTGTTCATGTGTTTTTATGTGTCATGTGTTTATGTGTTCACATGTTTAATGTATGTTTGAAAATGCAATTAAAGAAAAGATGTATTAAGAACAAATAGAAAACCTACATGCAATACAGGAATAAACAAAGTAAGCAATGGTGGCCTAATGGATAAGGCACTGACCTCCTAAGCCATAAACTGTGGGTTTGAGTCTCATCTGGGGTGATACAATTTTTGTACAGCCAAAGTTACTTCCTGTTGTACAGAGTGTCATTCCCTCTGCCTTCACTTCCTTACTGTGTAACATTAAGCAAGTCATTTAACTCCACAGTGCTTTAAGAAATTGGGAATTTGGGCTAGGCACATTTATGCTCTCCTGGACTGCATGCCTAGTAACCACCTATGAACATATGAACATGAGTAAAGTGGCTAAAAAGGCTTTAATTATGAACCTATGACAACTGGATAGGAACTTGTAAATCTACCCTTGGTCTACCCCCCCCCTCCATGTCCCTTATGGAGAGAGGCTGTCAATAAGAAAATTATCCTAACCAACCATCCCTTTCAAATCCTTAGTTGCCACCCTACAAACATAGCCCCCCATGTAGACGCCTATGATACTCAGAGCTCAAATGGTTTGGGGTGCATGTATAGGCTTGTAAGGCCCCTAATGGTTGTTAGCCTAGTTACAACCTATGAACCTACAAGCAGCTTTACAGTTGTTTCCAATGTGACAAAATAAAGATCTTAACATATTCTCAAACTAAGAATAGCATTACAATTAAACAAATAAACATTATAATTTATTAGAGACACAAACTTAGCAGAATAAAATGACAGTGTGAAGATCAATTAGTCAGAATCCAAAAGAACAGGGAAGCATTGCAGAGTAACCAGAAATAAGTTAAAACACAACTGTACAAAAGATAAAAATAAAAAAAAAAGAAAAATAATAAAAATAAAAAATGAACGGTAGTCAGAAGTAAGTTCGGCCAGCATTCAATCACTGCAAACTAAGCACTTTCGCCTACACAACAGGCTCCAAAAGAATTAAACAAAGGATTCAAAGAATCATTCAAACAGTCATTTAAATAAACTCAAGTAAGTGACATCATAAATTTCAATAATCAGTTGATGAGCTTTCCCTTTTAAAGCAACAGGCCCAAATAAAACTGAAACAATAGAGCAGTAAAATCAATTGAAAGCAATTGATTTGCAACCAACCAACCACTGACACCAGAAAATAAACTTATAAACCATCTATGGAGTGAACTGTATAACTCAGACAAAGAATATACATATAAAAAAGTATATAGTATGAAAAGAATATTGTAGAAATAGTACATCCTGAAAATACATCATAAAACATACATTATAATACATTATAAACAGCCCGCATAGTACAATGATATTTAAACTGATCCAGCCCTCAACTTGAAAATACTTGTAAAAGAAATACTATCACTGCTGCCTGGTTCATTCATGGCATCTAAATTAAGTTGCCAGAACGTGTCTTTGTATTCCAGAAACCTTTCATTGCCCACTCCCCTTTTGTCCACAGGGACTTTATCAACAATAAAAAATATAAATCTCATGAAGTTGTTACATTTCAAAGACTGTCGAAACAGGACGTTCACAGTTTTTTTTGTTTTTAATATTGTTAACATGTTCACTTATATGCCCCTAAGCTTTCTCACAGTTTTTCCTATGCAAAGTTCAATACAGGAGACACAAGAGGCCAGGCAAACAATCATTTTGGAGTTACAGTTGCATCTTCCTGGGCAATTGATAGTGGGGTTGTAACCAATTACCACCACATAGGGGCCATCGTTTATGTATTTGAAAAACTTACAATTACCGCACTTAAACATCATGGAACTATATAACTCAAAATGGGAGATGCTCTTCAGTAATCCTTTCAGGCTTCTGCCCCTGCTGTATACAATTCTTGGAGTGTTACCTAATCTTGTCTACATATCAAGTGGAAAAATCAAATTCCAAGCCAGTTCCAAACTTTTTTGTACATGAAAAGCATCAGAGTTGTAAGGAACAATCATACCATTACTGTTTTCATCATTGTGTAACCTAGAAGCGTTGTCAGTGTTAACCATGCCTTCTAGTTTCAATATTGGGCAAAATCTACTGGATCTTCCTTTTTTCAACCTCATTATAATTTTTTCTAAAAAAGGAAGGGGGGTATCCCTCTATGTTTAAACATACTGGGCAAATTGTCCATTTGAAAAATAAACATGTCAACAGTAATCAACCTAGAAAACTGAACTATTTGCCCTTTAACCAACCTCTTCTTCTGAAATAGAGGATGGCAACTAATAAAATGTAAAAAGGAATTTCAATCTGTCTTTTTACAGTAGATGCTAGAAAAAAGTCTGTTTCCTGTAGTATTTTTGTATAAATGAACACCCAGAAAGCAATCATGTCCTTGTGATATCCAAAGGGAAATTTTAAAAAAGACAAAGTACTATTTAAGTAATCAATGAATGAGGGGATCAATGCTTTATCTCCGTTCCACACGATAAGCATGTCATCTAAAAACCAAGAGAAGGAGACAATGTGGACAAAATAAGTGGAGGAAAACACAAACCTCCTTTCCCATTTGGCTAAGACCAGGTTTGCATAAGTGGGTGTGCACTTGGCACCTATAGCAACACCTGAAGCCTGACAAATAAATAAAATTGTTATAAAGAACAATGTCCATAAACTCAATTAATAAATTAACTTTAGAATTTGAAAGTTTGTCGTTCCGACATAGTGTTTCGTTAAAAAACTCTAACCCTGCATCATGTGGTATCACAGAAAAGAGGTTGACAACATTAATAGTTAAGAGAAATGTGTTAGTGTTGATTTCTACCAAATTGAATAACTCTAGCAAATGCCAAGAATAGCTAAGAATGTGTTGGATGTTCGACAAAATGTGTTCACAATGAAAGTCAACGCAAGCTGCTATTGGTTTAATTTTAGACCCCCTAACCGCTACAATAGGACTTAATGGAGGGTCCCCCACATCTTTGTGCACCTTAGGGATACCAAAATAGAGGGGATGGATGTTTTTTTCACCTTTAGAAACTCATACTCTTGTTGTGTAATGGTATCCTGACTAAGGGCATCAAATAAAAACAAACAATTTTGGCATATGCTACATTAACTTTATTCCTTCATATCCTCTTCTATGTATCGCAGTCATTCAATATGTCGAACTTTTTCCATAAGTAGTCAGACTGATTCATGATAACTACACCCCCACCTTTATCGGGCTTCATAACTCTTAATTTCTCTGTTGTGTGTTAATTCATAAAGAGCAGCCCATTCTTCTTGTGTTAGGTTGTCAGTAGGTTTCAGAAACTGACTCCTGATCTCATTTTCACAAAAACACTGAAACACTGGGTTTTGAGGGTAGAATAACAATACTTTTTCTTTTCAAACCAATAAAGTTAGGAGAGATGGAATTAAAAAATAATTTCAATTTTGAATTCCTAGTACATACATTTAAGTTAACTAACAATTTTACTACATCAGTCTTGAAATGAGGTACAAACGTAAATCCCTTACTCGGTAGGGAATGATGGGCTAAAGTCAATGAAATAGAACAAGATTCCATTAGTAAATGCTCAAGCTCAACTTCTCTGTCCTTAAATCAACTGTTTCTCTCCACTAGAACAGTATCTTACTGTCCTGTGGTGGTTTCACTTTCAAAAACCCTTTATCCAGCCCTGGAAAAGCTTGCTGCAGTCTCCAATTCATTGATGACATCAAGGCCAATGAATACAAGTAGTTTTCTAGCCAATTTCATCCCCAAACTAACATCACCACAACTGTCCAAAAAAAATATCCATGCTGTGATGTCACAGCTCCCAGGTCCTTCCACTACCCATACAGAAAGTAAAGGCTAGAACAAGAAAACAGTACGAGTCAAGTCTCCTGCTGTGCGCTGTCAATCACAGTAGGTTAACAGCTCAAATTACCCTTAGCACTTTGACAGCTAGGAAAGTTAGGAGTGAAAGGAGACGGGAGATGAGTCAAAGTAGTACAATTCAGGCTTCACAAAAGACTGCAATTTAGCCATTCTAAAAAGAAACAGCAGTAAAAAAGTGCTTTGAAAGTCTGTTCTGTGGCATTTGCACTTTGTGTTTTAAGCAGTCATTAAATTGCATGAACTGTTACTTAAAACTAACTGACTGAACGACAGCAGTGGATCACTGCAGTGACAGCAGCTTTAGGAAGAAAGAGGCCTTGCCTGATGTAATTTTTTTTACAGACAAGCACTGCATTGTGGAATACCTACAGGCAGGCTAAACAATCAGAATTACTTCAAGATAAAACAAAAAATGGCCGACCAGGAAGATGGTGCTTCAATCAAGAAAAACAGTTCAGACTGCCAAATGTAGTAAACACTCTTTATTAACAAGAACAAAATAAAAAATTATCCAGAATCAAGCGCTTTCATCTCCGAATTCGGGGACTTTATCAAGATGAAACAAAATACACAAAAGGATCCGTTTTAAATACTCACACGCACAGTGTGTACCAATCAGCTCACAAAACTCATGAATAAACATGAGCACACGGGCTTCACTATGCATGCCCAATGAATCATAACAATATACATTTTAAACATAATGTGAATTGTTTAAAATGTATAAAATCACCAAACTATGCCGAAAAACATATCCTTTGTAGCTAAAAATGTTCAAAGTACCATATGGCTACAAAAAACATAAAAAACAAATTTGAAACAATCATAATACATGCAATGTGGAAATATACAATATTAAAATCACCCTTTAGAGACATTCAACCAGAACAAAATTACTGTGTATATTAAATATATATATATATATATATATGTACACAGAAATATTTAAAATAAATTATGATAAAATACATGCATAGATGTTTATATGTTCTATTAAAAAGCATACTTTATGTTTTTTATGAAAAGATGATAAATAAATAAATAAATAAAATCATCTCAATGTATATAAATATACATATATATATATATATATATATATATATATATATATATATATATATATATATATAAACAAATAAATAAATAAATATGTATATAAATAACCAACCAAAAATATCCTCACTTATAAAAATGTTAACCATCTAAAACATATACATTTTCTACAACACCTTTAAAATATTACTCCCTCAATATTTCTACCCTGGTAGAAAATTTTTTACTACTACCTAGATGGTTGAAGGGGCCATGCTATCATCTCTCAAGTGCTTTTAATTTAAGAAAGCAAGTAATAGAAAAGGCCTCATTCAAGCCTGACCATTGTGTAGCATTAGTTCTAAGTTGCCATAATGCTTCATTTCTCTCAAGGAGCAATGGCCATGGTCCACCTCTCGGGTTATATTCCAATGGTTCAATCACTATAAATTTGAAACTATGGCCAACATACTTAGCACAGTGCTTGGCTAATGAATTTGACTCCTTTTTTAATCTTATATCTCTCAAATGTTCGTAAATGCGGCTTTTTAGTTTCCTCTCTGTCTTCCCAATGTAAAAACAGGGGCATTTACAGCAAAAAGCACAGTATACCACATTTTCTGTTTGACAATTACAATTTCTCTTTAAAGATACCTTCAAACCATTTATAATAAAGGTGGACCCTTCAATTATATAATCACAATAGTTACATAGGCTGCATTTTTTCATATGTCCTCCAAATCGTGTGTGGTCCCCACATTCAAATATGTTCTTAAGGAATTGACTCTTCCTACAGAGAACAATAGGTTTCTCACCCACACATTGGACTTCACTACATGAGGACAAAATGACCCAGTTTTTTAACAAACTATCTACAATTTCCCTGCTTTACAAATTATAAGTTGTGATAAAGGCTGAATGAAAGTTGGATTTGTTATTATTCCTATAAAAACCCATACTCTGTGTTCCTTGATCCACACTGGGCATCAACATGACTTCCTCACCACTACTGTTCATTTCTCCAAGAGGTACCGTGCTATTTTTACAAGTTAAAATGGCACGGAAGAAACCTCTCTCCCTCTTGTTAATAACTTCCAACATAAGGTTGTTCACCAAATCAATAGGATAATCTCTTTTCAAAAACATATTTTTAATAGTTCACATTCAGTGAGAAATAACTCGAAACATGAAACCATTTGGGCAGCCCTCACAAACTGTCCCATAACTACCCCTCTCTTCTGTCTATATGGGTGGAACTGTCAAAAGTGTAAGAAACTATTAGAGTAGGTTTCCTTACGGTAAATCTCTGAAACAAGCTTCCTCAGTATATGATCTTTCAGTAGTCCAACATCAATATAGGAAATCTCATCTGCACCAAATGCATTGTGAATTTCAAAAAGCATGTTGCATTCTTAATATAATCCAAAAATTCATTTATCAACTGTTCAGGCCCATCCCAAAATATAAATATATCATCCAAAAACCTTACATAGGTTCATTGGTTCATACTAGGCTATCTGCCCTGGGGCAATTATAAGCCTAGCCCGATTCTGTATGGCTTACGCCACCCCTTGATTTGAGTATACTGTGCCCTTTTTTAAGGTTTAGTTTACTGTGCCTCTGTCTAATAGTGACACGGGAGTAATCCCTGGGACAAACCTACGATCCCCCATCCACTTATCGAGATTCTTCTTGAAGAGATTCAGTGAGGTGCTCTGCCTCACATGAACTGGAATTCTATTCCAGAGCGAAGGGAGCCTCTGGGTTATGAACCTGTCCCTCCAGCAAGTTCTATTTATTTCTGTGCTGAGGTTCAAGTCCCTCGAGCGTGTGGCTCTAAGGGATTTAGATTTACTGAGGTGGAGCATGCCCATTAATTCTGGATTTGACATAGCTTTGTATGTCAGGCATAGATCGCCTCGAAGTAGGCGGTATGCAACTGAGTAGAGCTGGAGTTTTTTTAACCGAGCAATATATGGCATCTGTTTGAGACCCTTGATCCTCTTGGTGAGATACTTTTGGGGTCTTTTCAATTGCTGCAGGTGTCGGGTAAGGTACATCCCAAAAGGGGCATTGTATTCTATGATGGGCCTGATGAGGGATGAATAAAGGGGCACGATTACCTCTCTTGATCTAGATGTGAAACCCTTCGTGATGAGGTGGGCTATGTAGAAGGTCTTTTTAACCACTTTGGCAATGTGGTTTTCAAAGGAGAGATTGCTATCAACTTGGGTCCCCAGGTTCCTAATACCTTTCTCTGTACTTAATGGGTTTCCGCCTATGTGGTAATTTGTGGGCACATTGTTTTTGCCAAAGGGTATGACTATACATTTTTTGGCATTTAGCTTTAAACCATGGTGCTGGCACCAGTTATCTGTCTCTGAGAGACCTTTTTGAAGGATGTTTGTGTCAGCTGGAGAGTTGATTATGGCGCCCAGTTTGCAGTCGTCTGTGAACTTGGTGAGCCATAGTCCTCCCACGTTTGCCTGTACCTCAGAAAAGTATATACCGAACAAGAGTGGTCCCAGGACAGAACCCTGTGGGACGCCACTTGTGACCGGTTTTGAGTCTGACATGGCTCCACCCACTCTCACTCTGTGGGGTCTGTCTTTGAGCCAGTTTGCGACCCATCTTGTGACATAGGGGGTTATATTTAAGCTGGATAGCTTATCTATGATGCCCGAGTGGGGTATTGTGTCAAATGCCTTTGCAAGGTCCAGATAGGCTGTGTGGACTACCTTCCCTTCATCTATGGCTTTGGTGACGGTTTCAAAGAAGTCAACCAGGTTCAAAAGGCAGGATCTGCCCTTGACAAAGCCGAACTGGGTAGGATCTAGTGTCTGTAGGTCCCCAATGTCTTTGTTTATGAGCTCCATGATGATCCTCTCCATAGCCTTGCAGACTAAGCTAGTCAGGCTTATGGGGCGATAGTTTCCAGGGTCCGTAGATGCTCCACCTTTGTGGAGTGGGACCACTGTTGCTGTCACGCCATTCTGTGGGCACATATCCTGTAGTGAGGCTGAGATTGTATAGCTGTTTTATTTGAGGGATTAGTTCCTCTTGTAGTTCATGTAGGACGCAACCTGGGACGCCATCTGGTCCCATGGAAGCAGTGTTTTTGCTTTGGAGAGGGCAGCCTTCACCTGAGCATCTGAGATGTTTGGGAGGCTGCCCTCTGCCGGGATAGATATTTGCTCTTTTGGAGGGAGGGAGAAGTTTGCACTGAACCTGTCTGCCAGGATATTGGCGATGTCTGTGGGTTCAGTGTATTTTTGTCGTTTAGAATCAACTCAGAACAAGTCTGGGAGTTGCATCCCAGGTTTCTAACATAACTGAAAAAAGCCTTATGATTGTCTTTGGTGTCCTGTGCAATTTTTCTCTCGAAGCTGGCCTTGGAGGATTTTATGAGGGATTGTAATTTTTTGCTAGTACTGATCAGAGATGCCTTCCCTATTAGGGATTTTGCTCTATCATATAGTAGCTTCCTCCTTCTGTTGTACAGTTTATTTATGGCAGGGGTCCACCAGACTGGACGCCTGCCTTTGGATGATTGGGTCTTGGTTTTGTTTGGGATAGCATGATCCATGCATTCCTGGAGATGTCTGTAGAATGCATACATTTTACAGTGGTTATAAAGGGGGGAATTAAAAAGAAATTTCTTCTCCCACTGTAGCATAACCATTTTAGCATAAAGCTCCCACAAGTGGAGCCCATTGCCACCCCCACAGTTTGGATGAAATATTAATTTTCAAAATATATACAATTATTCTTTAGGACTAACAAACAGTTGTTCATACACATTAATATTAGGCTGAGACACACCTCTCTCCAACAAATACTCACATACCCACTCAACCCCAATGTCATGGGGGATTGATGTATACAAATGTTTAACATCAACAGTGATGAACAAACCCATGTCCATAAATTCCATGTTGCTAATTCTATGCAAGAAATCCCATGAATCCTTACAAAGATTTGGTTCCTCAGCCACCAAAGACTTCAATCTAATATCTAAAAACCTAGCAAGGGGATATGTGATGGACCCTCTCCCATTCACAATTGGACGTATGGGCGGATCAGACATATTCTTATGTATTTTGAGCAAACCAAATATACAAGGGATTTTTGGATGGGAGACGCATAAAAAATTATATTCATCAATAGAAATAGAACCATCGATGAACAAATCATTTAACTAATTTCTAATCTTATGTTCCATTGAGCTCGTTCAAAGATATTTTTTTCATATGCAACTCCATCCAATTTTTTTCATTCTTACATTATAGTCACATTGGTCCATAATCACAATCCCCCCTCCCTTGTCTGGTTTAATCACTCTCACTTCCTTATTAGTCTTCAAATTAGTTAAACCTTCAGATTCACCATCACTTAGGTTTGTTTGACAAATCTTTTTCTGTAAGTCCCTCAAATCAATTTCACATAATTTTTCAAAAACTGAAATAGAGGGATGGGCAGGTGGATTGTAAGTACTGGATATACGCAAAGGGTTACTAACTTGTTCCACTGATTTAAATAAAACATTAAGGTTTAGTTTCCTTGTGAAATGTTTCAAATCAACCAATGTTTGTGCTAAATTATAATTCCTAAAAGGAACAAACGTTAAACCTTTTGCAAGCAAATCACAAACGTTAACATCAATTTTCATAGCAGAAAAATTAAATACATTAAAATCACCACTTGAGTTCTTAAGGAAAAAACATTTATCAGACAATTGTCCCTGCAGGACTAGTTCCACACCCAACTCCCACTTAGTGGTAGAATTACTTCAAGATGCCAGATCCCATGTGGTCAGACTCAGAAATTGTGTATAAAAATATTTAAAAACCTGTAAATAGTCCCAGAGTGGTGTTACAATGTAGGAAACACCAAAGCATGAAGAAATAAACATGTTTTTTTAAGTCTGTGGGTGCCGTTCTCCTTTAAGTTAAAAATATTAAAATCATTAACAGTACTGTCACAAACATGGGGATGAACTGTCATACTCAAAACTTTCTGTTTCCCTCGGTTGTTGCACCTGTTTTTCTTCTCCTTGCCCTTCGGTTGCATGTCTGTTGTTCTCCCAGAGTAGTAAAAGGGCTCAGTCAAGTTGAAAAGAATTGTCTTTGTTGGGACAACCTCTCGGACCTACTTCGGTGGGGAATAACACAAAAAACATCATGATCTACCCCTACTGAGGCACTGGAACCAACAGGATTGTTGTTGCTGTCAAAATCAAATACTAAGTCAAGAATTCCTAACTATAGAGGTGGAGAGTAAAAACATTTGTCTGCGTAACTGCGAGCATCTCTCGACAGTTTATATTGTTTCCTTTCTACACTCTTTTGAGTAAATGTAGCTAAATTATTAAGCATGTTGTTGCAGTCAAACTTAATAGAATCAAAGAGCAAATCACTTAATACTGTTGTTAATCTCTCTAATGCTATTGTTCAGTTTGTGTAAGTTACGCTCGTTATCCCGTAGAAGGATTTATATAAGTTCAATTCCCATTCGGTTGAACAAGTCAAGTAATTCATTGTGCATCAAGGAACCTGCTTCAGTACCAACAGGGAAATAAACAAAGACCTTTAGATACCTGTTTTAATGAAATACATTTGCTGAGAAAACTGTTGTCAATCTGTAACATCCTGTATTTCCTGGCACAATGCTCCAAATTGCGTAGTTGCTTCCTAACTGTTCCACAGTCAACTGGTCTATCGAGTCTGACCTCAAAGTTAAGAACAGGGGACTGCAACCAATCAGAAATTTCAAGGTTTTCTCTCATCCTAGGAAGACATCCTGCAAGTCTGTCAGTTCTGCCATGCAGCCAACCATTACTACTATGAGCTTGAGCTGTAGCAGTTAAATGCTGAACAGAGGTAATGGAATCAGTAACGCCTCTCTCCTGTGAGATGTATGAAGACATTTGCTCAAAAGCAGTGCAAGATCCCCCTGGTAGTGTTTTCATAGTAGTACATTTAAAAAAATGTAATAAAAGCCACTGTAGTGATGCCAAACGTACAAACCAGACACTGTCACTAACCAGTAACCAGATATAAGTTAAAAACACAGCTGTACAAAAGATAAAAATAAAAAAAATGAATGGTACTCTGAAGTAAGTTTGCCTACTCAGTAGGCTTCATCATGGTTAAACAATGGATTCAAAGAATCATTTACTCAAGTAACTGACATCATAAATTTCAGCACTGCAGACTGCCCACACCGCTAAGATCCTAGCCAAAAGGCACACCTCAACATGGATATTTAGAAAGAGACAGGAGGGCCCATACACTCTTGCTACACACAAATCACAAGTGCTGTAGCACAGTTGAGACACACCATCATCAGATAAATCAGTTCTATAACATTCAATGTTAATGAATCACATCAGCTATTTATGGTTTATCCTGGTGCTGCAACACTATATCCTCCACCATCTCAGTTGTAGCTACCCTACCAGAACACAAAGAGTCATTAATAACCGTTGTGCACAGTCTGATGCCAGAATGGCTGCTGAAAGGTTGGAAGCAAAGGTTTCAAAAAGAAAACTGCTGTAGAGATATATGCATATCTGCACAAACGTGTTTGAGCAAAACTGTCCATGAAAAAAAACATGCTAACAACAAAAGCTTGACTCCATGATTGGGTGGGGATGAGGATGTTATTAGATGAACTTTATGATGAGAATGGCCAGAACATAACATGTATGACACAATGCACTGAGAGGATTGACTAGCCCTGCCCCAACACAGCAGAATATATCATGAAGCAGGAACCCAGACGTATAACACAACTAGTTCTATCTTTGTACGTGATATATTTGGTCAACAAGCAGAATTCCTGTGGATGCACAAAGAGGAGAAGCTTTAAAACTGGTATATCTAAAACTAGACCAAAGGTCAAACAGAGAAAATGTCTGAAAACAAACTCCCAATGCAGCTACTAAGGAAACCAAATGGCTCATAAAGATGGGAGCATTGCTTCACATCGATAAATTTCTCACCGAGTTCCAATTCATCAATGCAAAGTTATCAACTCCCAACTTGATGAATATGTTACTGATATTAACTGCAAGATCACTGAGGTTTAGGAATAACAGAGTTTACTTCTTAGCCCAAAGTTCACCAGCCACGGGGTTAGCATATATACAGTTAAAGGGATACAGGGGACTTGTTCCTTTGCAAAAAAAACTTTTTGCAGGCTTTATTTTTGTTGTAGGTAAAGTGTGGTAGTTGACAGGTTTTTGTTTTGACTTCAGAGTTGACAAAACTGGTGATGCAGTGATGGATCCATACAGAGAAGGATCACTGTGCTGAGTTCTGAATACAGTTACACAAGTTATTACTCCTACTGCAAACATACTGCATAAATCAGTAAGCAGTTATTAAATGAAACTAGCATATTCTCACTCTTGATGACCAATAAATCCTGGTCAATTCCTATTCATCATAATTATTAGAACAAATCTGCTTTCACTTTTGACAGAACACAATACACTTGGACAGTACTGCTTCAAGGGTTTCTTTTACTACTAATTCCATCAGATGGTACATCAGTTCTGGAACAGGTTAAGTATTCATAAAAGTTGTAAAACATGCAGACAACATAAATACAGATGACAGAACTGCCACTACATGAAACAGTGACAGTAACTGAGTATCACTGAGTAGAGTGAAATTAAATCCTCTATAACAAAACAGCTATACAAAAATGAAGTTTCACGGAATTATCCTAAATAATCGGGAACAGAAGACCGACACTGATGATTAACTGAATCCTGTTCCTATCACATGCTTGCAAATCTAAGGCCTTGAGCAACACAATCTTATCTGTTCCACAGGATAAACAACTATAGCATGTATACTGCTTTTCTGTGAAAATTCAAAATCCATATTCATCCTCACTTTCTTTTTTTTTTTGCAACTCAAAAAAATTCCAAACAGTCTGTCCTTCCTCTCCTAAATTCAGCAGCATTGATTTTGTTCTCTGGTACTACTACCGCATAAAAGGTAGATAATTTAGCTGAAAAATGCTTTCATCTATGTTGCCTTCCTCTAAGTAATTCAATTACATTGATTTTGTTCTCAGGTACTACTACTGAGTAGGAGGTATATAATTTAATTTAATTGAAAACTGCCTTCACATTAATAACTGTACAGATGAACATTCCACAGATTACAAAAATGCATTCCTGTATTCCAAATATAATGAGCTCTCCATATTTCCTGATTAGATTTTTAATACTCTGAATTATTCAGTCCAGTTGCCTAATGTTTTGTGGTCATATAGGATTTGAGGCGGCATGTTTACATTCCTATTGCTTCACAAAAGTATAGAATCCTTGGATCATTAACAGTGGGCTTTTACCAGAAATTCAAAATTAGGAATACCGTATCTAGCAAAACTAGATTTCACTACTATAAAAACACTATAAAGTACAGTTGTGTACACTTACCATAAATATAGATGTTCGAGTGTATTCACTGTTACAGTCATTACATTTGGGTAATCTTCTGGTAGGTTGCCCTCAGTTGGCCTGAATTCCAAAGTCTTGGGTCCTGCGTCGGTTGCTGTCTCCTCCTCCATGACGTCAGGTCGTCAGGGGTATAAAACAAGCAGCCAACGCCATTTTCTTTAGTTTTTCTTGCCCCAGATGTCAGGTGCCCCCAAACAGGTAGCAAAAATATATATGTATAAAATCTATGTATACATGTATCAATATAAACTTTACCTTCATCTACAAGCAAATACACCACATAGGTTGTAGAAGATAGAGAAGGAAAGATAAACTCCAGAATAAAAGGGGGATGGCGGGCGGGTAACCTGGACTGCAACAGTGAATACACTCGAACATCTACATTTATGGTAAGTGTACACAGCTGTACTATGTTCCTCGTGTTTCACTGTTGCAGTCATTACATTTGGGTAGAATCCCAAAGCTATGGTTGGGAGGCTGGAGCTAAACAGCATTAGGTGCAGCTATAAGGCCCTGCAGAACTGCAGTGGCAAAGCCTGCCCTGGACTTAGAGTAGAGAGGCAAATGATAATGCTTTGTAAAGGTGTGAACAGAACTCCAAGTAGCAGCCTCAAGAATGTCTTTGGTTGGTACTCCTCTGAGAAAGGCTGCTAAAGTAGCTGCAGCTCTGGTGGAAGGAGACCTAATGCCCTTGGGCACACGTTTACCATGGTGTAAGTAGCAGAAATGAATGCAGTGGCTTATCCACTTTGAAATAGTCTGCTTTGAAATAGCCTTTCCTTCTGATCCTGCAGCATATGCCACTAGTAATTGCTCAGTTTTTCTTAGAGCTTTAGTCCTGCTCAAGTAGAATCTTAGCAGTCTGTGTACATCCAAGGAATGCAGAATTCTCTCCCCATTGTTCTGCGGATTTGGATAAAAAGTTGGCAGATGAATAGTTTGGTTAAGAGCCACACTGGAAACCACCTTAGGTATAAATTATGGATTTGTCCTCAGAGACACCCTGTCTGGGTAAAATAAGATAAAAGGCTCCACAGCCATGAGGGGCTGTAGCTCTGAGACTCTTCTTGCTGAAGTAATTGCTAGTAGCAGAGCTGTTTTCCATGATAAGAACTTTATATCAGCAGTAGCAGCTGGTTCAAATGGAGGCAGGGTGAGCTTTTCCAACATGTAATTGAGGTCCCATGCAGGTATTGGTGATCTTCTAGGAGGCCTTAAATTTTTGGCTCCTCTAAGATACTGTTTTAGAAAAGGATGAGAAAAAGATTGGTGGCTCTGTATTGTAATGAGCCAAAATGGCAGAGGCATGGATTTTTATTGATGAGATAGATAGGCCTTTGTCAAGCATCTCAGTCAAGTATTGTAATATCTGAAGAATATTTGGTTCTGCTATATCAGTTCCTTGTGCTTGATTCCAAGCACAGAATCTCTTCCATTTATCAGCATAAGATTTTCTAGTACTAGGTCTTCTGGCTTCCAAAATGACATCCATCACAGTTTTACTGAGAGGTGTTGTTTGTATAACTACATGATCAGCCATGCTGCCAGGTTCAGTGTCTGGAGTTGATTGTGCAGGATCTGATTGTTTTGCTGGGACAGTAGTTGAGCTCTTTGAGGTAAGGTCCAAGCTGGGTACTGAGACAAGTTCCTTAGGGTTGGGTACCAGTACTGGCGGGGCCAGTCCGGGGCAATTAGTATCATCTTTGGTTTCTCTTGTCTTACTTTTAGGAGGACCTTGGGAAGAAGAGTCAGAGGAGGAAAGGCGTAAACTGATAGGTTTTTCCAACTGAAGGATAGGGCGTCCACTTTCTATGCTTGTCTGTGATAAGTCCTGATGCAGAATCTTTTCAATTGATAATTCTGAGGAGGGGCAAACAGATCTATGTCTGGGCTCCCCCATTTCTTTGTTATCATGCTGAAGACTTGTGGATCTAGTTTCCACTCGTGAGGATCCATAAGGTTTCTGCTTAAATCGTCTGCCAGAGAATTTTGATTTCCTGGCAGGAATTGAGCGTGAAGATGTATGTGTTTTTGGGTCCATATGCCCTGAATGCATCTTCCCGCCATGTGGACCCCCCAGGCATAATCTGATGCGTCTGTTGTTAAGGTTTGGCTGGCAGGGGGTAGAGTGAAGGCCCCGTCCCATGTTTTGGTGAAATGCCTTTACCCACCACAGAAACTCCTGTTGTAGGCAGGGAATGAGAGGAATCATTGTTTCCAGACTGTGACAATGTTGACTCCGTAAACTTTTTAGTTACCATTGAAGTTTCCTCATATGCAGTCTTGCATATGGAATCAGTAGGATGCAGGATGCCATGAAGCCCGAAGCCCAAAGCCTGCAGAATTTGTCTTGCAGATAACTGGGTTTTTGTTGCCATCAGTTTGAAGTAAGTAGTCAGTTGCCTTTGCTTGTCTGGCATGAGGTAAGCCATCTGGGCAGTTGTATTCAAGCTTGCACCTAGGAATGTTATCTTTTGAGAGGGTACCAGTTGTGATTTCTTTTCGTTTATTGTGTACCCTAGGCATGTTAGAAGCCTTTTCACAAACGCCAGGTGTTGAAGAAGAATGTCCTTGTTCACTGCTTGAATGAGATAGTCGTCCAAGTAAGGATATATTTGTATACTTCTTTGTCTGCAAAATGCAATTCCTGGTGCCAGGCACTTTGTAAAAACTCTGGGCGCAGTAGATAAGCCAAAGGGCAGTGCAGAAAATTGGTAATGCATAAAGCCAGCCTTGAATCTGAGGTATCTTCTGCGTGACTGTCTTATTGGGACATGCAGGTATGCCTCTTTTAGCTCTAATGTCACCAGTCAAGCATTCTTGCCCAGCATGGGCAGAAGCTGCTGCAAAGTCAGTATTTTGAATTTTGGAATGTCCAGGTATGTGTTCAAAATCGATAAATCCAGTATTGGCCACCAGGCCTTGTCCTTTCTGGGTACCAAGAACAGTCTTGAGAAAAAAACCTTGTCCTTTTTCTTGTTCTGGTACTGGCTGAATGGCCCCCATATCCATGAGGGACGTAACCTGTTTCTGTGCCTATGCCCATTGATTTTTTGGCAGATCTGGCCGTTTGCCATTGGCAGAGTATGAAATGGAATCTGTATCCCTGTGATACTATGTTTAGCACCCACTTGTCTTGGGTTATTAACTGCCAATTTTGTGCAAAAAGTGCTACTTTTTCCCCTAAGGGCGCTGCCAAAAGATAAGTGCTTGGTGAAGGCAGAGGGAAGTCATTGGGACTGTTTTCTGTAGGTTTGCGCTTTATCTCCTCCAGATTTGGAGGTAGAAGCACCCCATTGCTTTGACCTGTATGAATCTTGTGCCTGGTATCTGGAATCCTTAGGGCGTCTGGATTTGCCCCTTTGAGCTCTGTCTGAGACAGGAAAGGACCATTTTTTTGTAGGCCAGTGTCTACTGAATCTTGGTGGCTGCACTTGTAAGAAGTCTTTTACAGTTTGCATAGACTTAGCTTTGTCTTCCATTTTCTTTAAAACCTCTTCTGCCTTAATAACAAACAGAGTATCATGCTGTAAAGGTGCATCTAGTAATTTAGCTTTAACATGATGAGGCAAATTTTATTCCTTTAGCCAGGCATGCCTCCTAATCACAGATCCAGTAACTGCGGCCCTGCAGGAGGCCTCTAAGGAATCAAAACTACATCGCAAACTATGCTTTCCAACCTGTTCAGCTGCATGCAATAATATTCCTGCAATTTCTTATTTTATGCACATTCAGAAATCATCATCATTTTCTGTTTCAGCAATCCCATGACATGTTGTTGATACTTGAGCATATGAAACTGGCAGTTTAAGGCCCTAATTGCCAAGGTTGCAGATGTATAAACCTTTTTCCCCCATCTATCCAATGCCCTTGAATCTCTGTCAGAGGGGGTAGGATTTTTTTGCTATTGAGGCCTTAACTCCCTTTGGACCCTGTGAAGTAATTTCAGGATCAGCAGCAGGGTTTCTAACTAAAATTTTGTGTGAGTCAGGGACCCTGTAATATCTGTCAGGCTTGCTGGGAGCCAGAGGTAAGGAGTCAGGGGTCAAGCGTGACTCCGAAAACACATCATCCACAATGTCTAAAACAGGGGGTATGGCTAAAGGCCTGTGCTGAGAAGGAAATCCCTGAGCCTATTTTTTGATTCTGAGAAATCTTGACTCTCCCAGTGAAAATGCTCCCTCAAAGTATGCAAGGTTTCTCCAAATGAATAATCCTCAGGAGGTGATGAAGATGGTATAGACTCCTCTGCATCAGAATCCTCAGAAGGCGGTATAGATAATTCCTGATCAGAAGAGGAATCAGAAGAAATAGAAACCTGATCTGAAGATTCATAATCAGTGTCTTGCCTAGGCCTTTTATCTGGAGGGGGATGGGAACCCCTGATCAAAGTAATAAGGTCTTCAGCCATTTTGATCATATGTTTTTTAGGCATAGAGGCCTGTGCACGTGGCTCATGAGTCAGTTTTTTAGTTTTAGAAGTTGCTTTTGTCTTTGGTTTTGCAGCTGTCGTCGGTTTGATATAAAAATGTTGAGGTCTGAATACACCCTCAGAAGCCGGTGCCTGCTTAGTGGCTCCGGACCCATCCAAGGGAGATACATCCGTGGATCCAAAACTTTGAGTATCTCGTGGCTTGCCAGACTCCACATGGGCATCGTCAGGGGCCTGCGACTCTAAAGTAGCGGGTATCAGGGCTGCGAAAGCGCCTCACTGAGTATCGGCGAACCAGCGACTGGCTTAGGAGAAGCTTCGTCGTCGGTTTTGGACCTAGACTGTCTCTCTCTCTCCTTTTCTTTGCATTTTTTATGTACTCCGGTAGTCTGATTGCTATCCGACGACATTTCTGGGTAGTTAAATCTGTTTCCAAAATACTTTGAGGCAAAAATATACTGACGCTTAATAGTGCATTGGTTAAATCTAGCACAAAACCGACAGCCAGGACCGTTGTGATCAGGGCCTAGGCAAGGAATACAGCATAACTGGAAATCCTTATGAGGTTTTTGCTTCCCACAAGTAATACAATTATTAACTTTTTCTGACATTGGTATGGAGCAAGAAAAAAGTTTCCCCAATGGGGTACTTAGCTTTAGTGAAGACTTCGGTTCTGAAACTCAAACTCGAATATTTCAGGAGTCGGCCGACCGGCACTTGTGAAATGCTTCTGCTTCGGGCACCGCGCGGCAAGAAAGACTAAAGAAAATGGCGTTGGCTGCTTGTTTTATACCCCTGACGTCATGGAAGAGGAGACAGCAACCGACGCAGGACCCAAGACTTTGGAATTCAGGCCGACTGAGGGCAACCTGCCAGCAGATTACCCAAATGTAATGACTGCAACAGTGAAACATGAAGAACACCTTGTGAATAAAAGTCAACATCAAAAAGATAACACGCATCTTTGCATGTAACTAGATCCACTCCTACTTTCATTCAAAGAAGATTTACATTCCATACTGCATAATGTCCGTTTTCTGATTTTATTTGGTGAATATATTGCAAATTTCATACCTGTGAACAATCATTCTATTCTGCCCAGGGATCTTGGGAGGGATGGTAAAGAACACTGCATTTTCTTTCTTGCATTTCCTAATTCATACGTGTGATTCTGTGATTTTATGTAATGCAGGTGAGTAGGAATAACTCTGTCACCTTTGAGCATCAAGTTTTGCAAAAACAAAAGATCATTACAGTGTAGGAAGTATAGCAAGGAGTCCAAATGCCCTGATGTGGCATTATTCAGCCATGCTTTCATAGGTTGGTACTAAGCTATTGGCCGTAGGGCCTATACAATCCTAGCCGTAACAATTCCCTGGCTATTTCTTCCTACAATATTTACTTCCCTGGAACCCTGTCTAGCAGGGTGACTGACATGATCCCTGGGGTGAATTTCCTATCTCCCATACAACTGTCAAGGTTCCTTTTGAAGAGGACCAAAGAGGCGCTCTACTTGACATGTATGGGCAGTCTATTCCAGAATCTGGGTCAGTAACCTATCCCTCCAGCATGTTTTGTTCATTGTGATGACAAGGATTAGATCCCTGGAGCGTGTGGCTCTGAGGGATTGGGATTTCTTTTAAGTGTAGCACGTCCAACAGCTATGAGTTTACTTGGCCTTGTATGTTAAGCAGAGATCGCCTCTGAGTAGACGATATGCGACAAGAGTATAGCTGGAGTTTTTTTAGACCGCCAGCATAGGGCATCTGCTTTAGGCCTGTGATTATAATTTCATATAATACTAATATAAAAATATAATACATTTGGCAAGCAAAAACCATCGCTAACATTTTCTCTACATGAACATAACATGTTTAAGCATCAATCAAAACTATTAACCATTATGCATTTGGTCTACCTTATTATAGTAGTACTGCTCCAACCCCCTCTTGACTAGTATGTACTTAAGAGTGTAAATGACTTGTGATATATTGGAGAATTGTAAAGTATCTATCTCTGAGACCTAATTTTTTTTAAGCATCTCAAAGCTTCCTTGATTCATTCCCTCTAGCCTAACAACATCATGCTATAAGTGGTAGTGTTATATCTGACAAGTCTGGAATGAACTTGGGAAGATACCGCATCATAGCAAAGAATCCTATAAAAGATTATTTATTGTGGGATTTCTTCACATTTATCGTTGCATTGATCTTACTGATTAGAGACCTTCAGAAGTCAAAATATGTCCTGTAAATTTGACAGAGGATACACATATCTAACTTTTATTCTTGTTCGGGTTCTATATACTTTGGATTAATCTAACAAATTGGCAAGACGTAATTCATGTATATGACTAGTATCTCCCCAAACAAGATGATCAGTTATATTGGCCATGTCTTCAGTCCTTCAATCATTTCAATTACTTTACTTTAAACAAGGAATATCTTTGTTAAATTATTATGTATGAAATAAGCCATCTTACATTTATATAAATGACAATAAACCATAACGACACAATCTTAGTTGCAAATATTATACATTCCAAACAGCAACGACATAACTGCAGCTGCAAACATTATACATCACTTTTAACATGTCCAGTCATTGTTAGTCAAGCATTTCATATCTCATTCAAATCCTGGCTTCTTGTGAAACCTCATTCCTCCTCTGCATGTATTCATCCCATAGTTCCCATTTTTCCTATGTAATTTGCTCCAATTGTTTTATCTCTGTAACTGTCTTCACTGCTTCTAGTAAGTTGGTTTAGGCTTTGATTTCCATTTTCTAGTAATTGCTTTTTTGGCAGCCAATATAAGTTAGACTTGCTAGCGCAAAAGTTCCTTGACTTGGTTAATTCAAATGCCCTGGAATAAATTGTTCATGTCTCAATAAGAGAAACAAACATTCTAGATCTGGTCCTCACTAACATGTCAAACAGATGCACTGCCACAGCTATCAGACACTCATTAAGTAAATCTTACCGAAAAACAATCACCTTTGAGCTGGCACTAACACCAGAACTCACAAACTGTGAAATCAGACTAAAAAAAATACATCAAGGCAAACTATACCTTCCTAAGCGAAGGTATAAATGCATTCCAAGCCCCACCCCAAGCTGCAAGTGGTAACTATGCTGAAGCTTGTACTAAAGCCCTGTACAATCACTTGCATAAGTGTATAAGCTCGGCTGTACCAGAGAGAATCAAAGCTAAACCACAAAGTAAAAACAAGCTACCATGGTGGAAATCCAGCATCAACAGACTTCATAATAAACACAAAAAGTTGCTGTCCAAGAAAATGAAGGCAATGCCCCAACAATGGAAAAGCACCCTCCTCAGCTCAACAGGCAAATAAGACAACTTATCAAATCCTCTAAGGGCTCCCTTGGCAGAAACTTAGCAAGTAAAGCCAAGGATAACCATAAGGCCTTTTACAGCTATGTACGTAGCCTGAAAGGTAGGACCCAAGCATGTGCAGAACTGGTGACCATCAGTGTCACACACACTGATCCCACAGAGATAGCAAACCTGGTAGCAGATAAGTTTGGCAAAAAATTCATTCTCTTATCCCCTCCTAATTTGTAACAAACCTTTCCCCAAACTGCACCTCCTCCACCTTACATATCAGTAGAGCAGGTCCTCAAAGCCTTGTCCAAGGCAAAAAAACACAGCCTCTATGCGAACAGAAGACATCCCAGGCTCTCTTCTAAATAGGCTAAAACATGAACTAGTATCACCATTAAGAACCTTTTTCAAACATAGCCTAACCACATGCTTTGTTCCTGTGGAATGGAGGACAACAACAGTTATTTCCTTCCACAAATGTGGCATAGCAACAGACTCGGGGAATTACAGATCCATAAGCCTGACCAGCTTCATCTGTAAGCCCATGGAACTTATGGATCTCATAAAGAAAGACATAGGTGACCTCCAAACCCTGGACCCTACCCAATTCTGCTTCGTCAAGAGCAGATCCTACTTGTTAAACCTGGTGGACTTCCTTAATAATGTTACCAGGGCCACTGATGAGGACAAGTCTGTGCACACAGCATACCTCAACTTGGCAAAGGCTTTCGACTCAATCCCACATTCAGGCATTACTGATAAACTTACCAAACTGAATGTAAACCCCTTCATTGTAGATGGGTTGCCAACTGGCTCACAAACCGGACACACACTATCAAAGTGGGTGACTCCACTCCAACCAGCAGGGTGCCACAGGGGTCAGTGCTGGGCCCCCTACTGTATGGTATATACTTCTCAGAAGTTCAGGTCAAAACTAAGAGATTGTGGCTGACCAGGTTTGCAGACGACTGCAAACTAGGTGTAATCACTGAATCCCCATATGATGTCAGTAAACTCCAGGAGGGTCTCATGCAGACCAGTGACTGGAGTATTAGTCAAGTTCTCAAACTGAATGCAAAGAAATGCATCATCATTCCCTTAGGCACAAACAATGTCCCTTCACACTGTCAAATCAACAATTCAAATCAACAATACCCTAAGCACCCAAGAAGTGGTAAGGGACCTGGGATCACAAGTTGGCTGCAACCTTAACTTCGACCACCATGTGTCTACTGTGGTAAAGAAGGCTTTCTATGTACCACACTTGATTAGTAAAGGCATGGCCTCGAGAGCAAAAGAGGTTACATCTCCTCTACACTCAGCATTAATCTGGCCCATAATTTAGAATAATGTCCGGTTCAGCATGTACCGTACAAAGTACCTGCAGCAACTGGAAAGACCTCAAAGGTTTCTAACAAAGAAGATCAAGGAGCTCCAGCCAGACCAACTAAAGTCCTTGTCAATATACTCCGTGTTGTATAGACTTCTTAGGGGAGACATATGCCTGGCCTACAGAGCAATCCAAGACCCAAATCTAATGAACTTGCTGCACATCAGTAAATCAAACGGGACTAGGACTACCCATTCCAGGGACCTAAATATGGCCAGCGAGTTAAATAGGACATGCTGGGGGGACAGATACATCTCCCAGCGACTGCAGTGTCTTTGGCATGGACTACCAATTCATGTGAAACAGAGCACCTCTATGACACTGTTCAAGAGAAACCTGGACAAGTGGATGGGGCACCGTAAATTCTTACCAGGGATAGTGCCCACAACCCTCCTGGACATTGGCAGTCATCACTAAATGCAATCTTGGGTACTGATAAGCATTTTCATGGCATTACATTGGAATGAAATGGCTAGGCTTAAAATGACTTCTGGGTTACTTGCCTAGTAATCTCCTATGACCCTATGATAAGCAATACCTTAATATGTCTAGGCAATTCCAATTTTGTATCATAGCTCAAAAGAATCAGTTCCCTAGTTACCCCAATTTGCTCACCCAAAGTCTCTGACAGAGCAGTTGGTAGGGAATCTTTAAAGTCTACCAACTTATTAGCTTCTTCTTCTCTTTGGGCTGTTCCCGTTAGGGATCGCCACAGCGGATCATCTGTTTCCATTTCTTCCTGTCCTCTGCATCTTGCTCTGCCACACCAACCACCTGCATGTCCTCTCACCACATCCATAAACCTTATCTTAGGCCTTCCTCTTTTCCTGTTACCTGGTAGCTTCATCCTTAGCATCTTTTTCCCAATATACTCAGCATCCCTCCTCAGCACATGTCCAAACCAACGCAATCTCGCCTCTCTGACTTTGTCTCCAAACCTTCTGACCTGAGCTGACCCTCTAATATACTGATTCCTAATCCTATCCATCTTTGTCACACCCAGTGCAAATCTTAACATCTTTAACTCTGCCACTTCCAGCTCTGACTCCTGCCTTTTTGTCAATGCCATCATCTCTAACCCATACAACATAGCTGGTCTCACTACCCTCTTGGAGACCTTCCCTTTCACTCTTACTGGTACCAGTCTGTCACAAATCACTCCTGACACACTTCTCCTCCCATTCCACCCTGCCTGTACTCTCCTTCACCTCTCTTCCACACTCACCATTACTCTGAACTGTTGATCCCACGTACTAAACTCATACACCTTCGTCAACTCTACTCCCTGCATCTTCACTATTCCTCTATCCTGCCTCTCATTCACACACATATATTCTGTCTTAGTCCTGCTGACCTTCATTCCTCTCCTCTCTAGAGCATATCTCCACCTTTCCAGGCTCTCCTCAACCTGGTCCCTACTCTCACTACATATCACAATGTCATCTGCAGACATCATAGTCCATGGGGCCTCCTGTCTGATCTCGTCTGTCAACCTGTCCATCACCACTGCAAATAAGAAAAGGCTCAGAGCTGATCCTTGATGTAATCCCACCTCCACCTTAAATGCATCTGCCACTCCCACTGCAGACTTCACCACTGTCACACTACCCTTGTACATATCCTGTACAACACTTACATACTTCTCTGCCACTCCTGACTTCCTCATACAACACCACAACTCTTGTCTAGGCACCCTATCATATGCTTTCTCCAAGTCCACAAAGACACAATGCAACTCCTTCTGACCTTCTCTATATTTCTCCATCAACACTCTCAGAGCAAACATCGCATCTGTAGTGCTCTTTCCCAGCATGAAACCACACTGCTGATCATTAATCATCACCTCCCTTCTTAACCTAGCTTCCACTACTCTTTCCCATAACTTCAAGTTGTGACTGATCAGTTTTAGCCCTCTGTAGTTACTACAGCTCTGCACATCACCCTTATTCTTAAAAATAGGTACCAAAACACTTTCTCCACTCCTCAGGCAACCTCTGACTTTCCAAAATTTCATTAAACAATCTAGTTAAAAACTCCACTGCCATTTCTCCTAAGCACCTCCGTGCTTTCACTGGTATGTCGTCTGGACCAAGAGCTTTTCCATTCTTTATCCTCTTCATAGCTGTCCTTACTTCCTTCTTGCTAATCTGTTTCACTTCCTGATTCACTATCCCCACATCATCCAACCTTCTCTCTCGCTCATTCTCTTCATTCATCAGCCACTCAAAGTACTCATTATACTCCCAGAAAATATGCTCCGAGTTACCTTTTTCTGCCCCATCACACCTACAACCCTCTACCTGAGGAAATATTCTTTGAAGCGTGCTTGGGGTATAAAAACAGCATGTAAGCACTTCCAGGCAAAGATCCTAACTCTTCTATATTCTGTTGCATATTTGAGAGACAGACATATATCCCTCCATTGATTCTTTGTGAATTCCTTATCTAATCTCTCTTCCCAATCCCTCCTAACCTCCTCTGATTGATTCTTATAGGTATCGTGCAATATTTTATATGCTCTACTAATAATTCCTTTCTTGGTAACTTATGTTCTAGATTCTACTAAAAACTCTTACCAGTTCTGGTCTTTTGTTTAGGATCCCCTTTTTCTTTATCTTTCCCATACTCTGATATCAGTCCTTGATATGGAAGATAATCTCTAACTTGCAGTCATAGGATGACAGGATCATACGAGGTTACTAGGCTAAGGGCGCCAGGGCCCTTACAAGCCTAACCAAGTTCAACCCATATTCACAAGGGTGTCTGGTTCAAGCAGACACTAAAATCAGCACCTATTGCCCCTGTCCAAAAGGGACAAAGATAGAACCGCCCAGGTGAATTTCTGGTTACCCATCCAGTCGTCCAAACTGCAGTTAAATAGGGCCAAAGAGGGGCTTTGTTTAACAAGAATTGGAAGGTTGTTCCAAAGGTAGGGCAAACTCAGACAAATCTGTCTCTCCAGCAAGTTCTGTTGATGTTACATACCAGGTTAAGGTCCTTTGAGCGAGTGACCCGTGTGCCATTTGACTTGTGAATGTGCAGCATTTCCATTAAAGATAGGTCAGAGATTGCTCTATATTCAAGGCACAGGTCGCCTCTGAGGAGTCTGTATGACACAGAGTAAGGTGATAATGATTTCAGTCTATCCGCATAAGACAGATCTTGAAGACCATGAATTTTCTTTGTAAGGTTCATAGGTTCACAGGTGTGTACTAGGCTAATTACCCTGGAGCCTTTACAAGCCTAGCCCATAGAAGTGCCCTGACATCAAGCCGCCTGACATCAGTTCCCAGTGCCTCTATCAAGTAGAGCCGCTGCAGTGAGCCCCGGAGTGAACTTTTTATTTCCCATCCACTCATCAAGATTTCTCTTGAAGAGGGCCAATGAAATGCTCTGCTTGACATGTTTGGGAAGTCTATTCCAGAGCATGGGCACTCTCTGGGTTATGAACCTGTCCCTCCAGGATGTTCTGTTGATTGTGGTAATGAGGTAGTGGTCTCTGGAGCATGTGGTGATGAGGGACTGGGATTTCTTTAGCTGTAGCATTTCTAACAGAGCTGGGTCAGACATGACTTTGTAAGTCAAGCAGAGATTGCCTCTTAGTAGACGATATGAGACAGAGAATAGCTGGAGTTTTTTGAGTCTGTCCTTGTAGGACATATGTTTAAGGCCTAGGATCCTCTTCATGAGTTACTTTTGTGGCCTTTCCAGCTGTTGCATGTGTCTAGTGAGGTACATGCCAAATGGGGTATACTCCATGATTGGCCTAATGAGGGAAGAGAAGAGAAAGATGATGACCTCTTTCTTCCTGGATGCAAAACCCTTGGTAATGAGATATGCCACAAAGAAGGACTTTCTGACCACATTGGCAATGTGGTGGTCAAAGGAGAGGTTGCTGTCAACCTTTATCCCCAGATCTCTTATAACTCCTTCAGTGTTCAGTGGGCGCCCATTGGTGTGGTAATTAGTGGAAACGGAGTTTTTCCCAAAGGGGATGACTATGCATTTTTTTGGCATTAAGCTTAAGGCCATGGTTTCGACACCAGTCATTGGTCTCAATGAGGCCTTTCTGTAGGATGTCTACATCACTTGGGGAGTTAATAATGGCTCCCCACTTGCACTTATCTGCGAACTTGGTCAGAGTCCCTCTGTAAGGAACCTTTGTGGTCTCTCCAATTGCTGGAGGCATTTGGAAAGGAACATACCAAAGGGAACAATTTACTCTATTACTGGCCTGATGAGGGTAGAATACAGGGGGGTTTGCAACCTCTTTTTCCTGGAGACAATGCCCTTACTTATGAGACGAGCAATATAAAATGCCCTTCTTACCACTATGGAGACATGGTGATCGAAGCTAAGGTTGCTGTCAACCTGTGTGCCCAGATCTCTCAACACTGAATGTGTTCTTAGGGTATTGCTACTGATGTGGTAGTTTGCAGAAACATCACCCTTGCCAAAGGAGATGATAATGCATTTTTCTGCATTAAGTTTAAGACCATGACTTTGGCACCAATTATTAGTTTGCTTAAGACCTTCTTGCAGGATGTTGACATTTCTAGAGGTTTCAATGATTGCTCCCAGTTTGCAGCCATCAGCAAACTCTGTCAGCCACAGTCCTTTAGTTTTAACCTGTACATCAGAGAAGTAGATTCTGAATAGCAGGGGTCCCAGAACCGATCCCTGTGGAACACCACTGGTTAAAGGTCCTGGAGGAGGTGTAGTCCCCTATTTTGACTGTACGAGTCCTTATCAGTAAGCCAGTTTGCAACCCACCTGACAATATATGGGTTGAAACCCAGCTGAGTGAGTTTATCAATGATGCCTGAATGGGGGAATTGTGTTAAAGGCATTGGCTGAGTCTAGCTAGGCCATATGTACAAATTTGCCCTCGTACAGGGCTGTGGCGACTGTCTCAAAGAAGTCCACCAAGTTTAACAGGCATGCTCTCCCCTTGACAATGCCAAACTGGGTGGGGTCAAGCATTTGGAGATATCCTACATTTTTGTTAACAAGGTCCATCAGGATTCATTCCATGACCTTGCATATAAGGCTGGTCAGGCTAATGGGTCTATAGTTTCTGGGGTCCGTGGATGCACCCCCTTTGTGCAAAGGGATGATGGTAGCTGTTTTTCCATTCCTTTGGGATGAAGCTAGTGCTTAGGCTGTGATTGAAAAGCATGCTCAATGGTGATGCTAATTCCTGTTTTAACCCATGTAGAACACAACAGAGGATGCTGTCTGGCCCCATACAGGCTGTGTTTTTCGCCATGGAGAGGGCATTTCAGACCTGCTCCTCGGGGAGATTATTCTGAAATGCCTGCAATGCTAACAGCACTGCTCTCATCTCCAGGGCACTTGTATGGAAATTGGCCTCTTCAGGGGACCAGATGCCTTGGACAGTTTTCCCCCGATAATGCCCCTCCCCACCATAGCTGCAAAGTGTCCATAGTCACTATGCCTTTGTGCTGAGGTGGAATGAATGGATGACTTTGTAGAACCTGGTTTGAATGAATCCACCATTTCAGATTCCTCTTGCAGATGTGAGTGATTCTTATCTTTTAAGACATTGGTTGATAAAGAATTGACCACTGAGTAGCTAACATCTATTGTAGAATTCTCATGTAAAACCTGGTGAGATGTACTAAGGTTATTGCTGTCACCATCGATCCCAGACCCTGAAGGACCATTCATGCTGAAATTGAAGTGCTGCATATTATCTTTTTGATTTAGAAGTCTTATTGTCTGAACTTTCAGTAATGGAATGGAAGCAATGGTTGTCTTTGTATTGAGAATGGCTCCTATAAACTCTAAAGTCTGAGTCAGTTGCAGATGACATTTGTCATAGTTTACGGCTATCCCCAGATGACAGCAAGTCTGGAGAACCTGGTCTCTTGTACATATGAGTTGATGCCTGGTCGCAGAGGTAATGAGCCAGTCATCTAGATACGGAAATATCCGGAAATCTTACAATGTGAGTGAGCTGCTACTACTGCCGTGAACTTGGTAAACACCCTGGGGGCTGTGGTGAGTCCAAAGGGCAGTACTCTGAATTGATAATGACTGTCCCCCAGCCAGAAGTGTAAGTACCTTCTGGACAGTCTGTTCATCTTTATGTGATAGTACGCACCCTGAAGGTCTATACAGCACATCCAGTCGTCCTTACCCAGAAATTGGAGAATGGACTGAACTGTGACCATCCAAAACTTGGTTTTTCAAACTGACTTGTTTAGCTTGAAGAGATCCAGTACTGGTCTCAAGTCCCCTGTTTTCTTTGGCACTAATAAGAACCTTGAGTATGTTCCAGATTCTATCTGATCTGGTGGAACATCTTGGATGACTCTCTTTTCTAGCAGCTTTTGTATTTGAATTGCTGCTTGTTCTCTCTGACTGGGTTGAATATTCGGAATTTTCTTTGGGGCTGGGGAGAAAGGGAAAAGGTTATAATACATCCTCTGGAAATGATCCTCTGCAACTAAGTATCTTCTGTTATATCTAGCCAGACTCTCGAGTGCCGGGATAAATGTCCCCTGACTGTTTCCAGAGGTGGACAAATCGGGCCTCCTTTCAGGAGCACTGGTAGGATTTGGCAAAGAAGGATTCTCTGGAACCCTGGTTCTGTGGGCCTCCTCTGTCACAGAGGCATCTTCATCAATGCGAGTTCCCTTCTCTGCCTCTGGGGGTACCCCCTCCAGGTGTGTCTTACAAAGGACCCTGAGACTTCTTGAACCACGTTTGTCGACCACCTCGCTGATTCCTGGAAAAGGTTTTTTGAGAAGAAGTCGAAAAATGCACTCCTATGGCAGACAGGGTCTTTCCATCTCTTTCACACCTGGACAGTTTCTTTAACCTTGGGGTCAAATAAAGATGATCCATCAAAGAAAGCACTGACAAAGGAAAACTTGAAAGGCTCTGGACACTCACAGAGGTGCATCCAGGCATGTCTCCTTATGGAAACACCTAAACCCACTGCTCTTGAGGTTCCTTCCGCTACATGTGAATCACCCTCAGAGAAGAATTAGATATGGACTGTAGGGTCACCAGCTGAGAAGTAGAAGAGTCCTGAACTTCATCAGAAACAGCACTCAAGACGGCATTTGATAACTCCTTGATCAAATCCCTCTGAAGTCTTGTAAAATGTGCCAAATAGGTCAGAGACCTCAATGCGAAGACTGCTGAAGCACAGACATGCTTTCCAAGTCTGTCTCTCACCTGTGACTCCCTGTTGTGGAGATGGACAGTGGAACTTTCTTCGGCTAGTTCTGCCGCAATAACCATGGCATCAATAGCAACTACCTTCCCCCAAAACTGTCAATCAGCCAGTGGTGCTATTATCCTGTCTGGTCTATGAGAAATGGGCTATATGGTGTCAGGGTCCTTCCATTCCCGCTGTGAGATCAAATCAATGTGCTCATCATCGGGTGGAGTCATCCAGGAGGTACAGGGTCCAGTACCAAAAGCCTCCAGGAGAGCAAATTCCTCAAACGTAGGGTTGCTGAACGTTCAACCACGTCTCTGCATAAGGATTTTCAGGATGTGTCCAAAGGAGACATCTTCAGAAGGTCATCCTAGGGACCCTTTACCTTCATCGAAATCTGTATCATCAGTGATGGACCTTTCCAGGGAGTCTAAATGTTTCCTCTTACATGTCCTCTTCTTAGGGACCTCCTCACTGGGATGCTCTGGGGAGATATCAGAAGATGAGATTACAATTCCCTGAGTGTGAGCCTGGGGATTGATACTGGCTGTTGTTGTGGAGGGAGATGGTGAAGCTCTCAGCACTGAGACATCATGGCAGGGGTCTTAGGATCTGAGGGGGGAAAGAGCCATCTGAACTGAAGTAGAAAATACTCTCTTCACAACCTCAAAAGCAGAGTGGCTCAGGCAGAGAGAGAGAGAGACCATTAGATCCCGGAAGACAACTTCTGAACTGTAGGTCTCCCATGCTCCAAGTGCAAAACCCCCCAGGTGGAAGCCGGAGACGAGCTTTCCAGTGCTGAGGCTCCAAGGTGTAGAGACTGCTCTGAAAGCTTTGGAGGTGAATGCAATGCCTCCAATCTGACACATACACTATGGCACCAAGAGCTCTCCGGATACGATAAAAATGGAGCCCTCAGAGAAGATCTCAGATCTCAGGATACAGTTATCCTCAGATATGAGCCAGATGGATCCAGGTGAATTGGATATAAAAACTCTAAAGCTACAGGAGTCAAAGGAGGAATATGTAACAGGGGAGTAGTAGATATACTGATCTGCTGTCAAAGAGAGGTAGGAGCAGAAGGAACACCAATCAGCACTGAGAGAATCTTCTTCACCAATCTCTGCATATCGTCTTCTGTGAGTCTTCGGGAAGAATGAGTGGAGTTAATGGATGGCGACCTGGGTCTTTCCAAAAACAGGGAAGGTACTCTGTCAGGAACCAGATCCAGAGACAGAGAATACTTTGCCCTGGGCAGTAATTTTACAGGATGATCTGGATCAGACAAAGTCAGATTCGATAGCTTTGACTCCATTCAATCTGACTTAGGAGGCATCAGATCCAACAACATTTCTTTTTCAGATTCATGGACTTTAGCCTGTTAGGGTCCGGGTTTGAGACCTGGATCCTTATGAGACCTCTTCCTCAAGGAGTTCAAAGCTGAGTAGGTTTCAGAGAAGAAGATTTTTGAGTTTTGAGGTTTTTAATTTAGTAGAGGAAGAACCCTCTGAAAAGGATGAAGAAAGAAGATCTTTTAGAATCAATTTATTTTTCCACTCTATTAAAGCACAGGGGTTACAGCTCTGACATATAGAGCAATCTTCTTGCAGATGGAGAGGGCCCAAATAATAGGCGCATAAAGTGTGGGCATCAGACAGAGGCAGCTTGTGCCCACACTTCAAATAGGTTTTAAATCCTGTCCTGGTTTTTCTGTCATAGGTTCATAGGTAGGTACTAGGCTATCGGCCCTAGGGCCCATACAAGCCTAGCCAAAAAATGTACCCTGGCTTTCACCACCCAAGAAAATCATTTTCCTGTGCCCCTGTCGAGCAGAGTGACAGAAGTGATCCTTGGGTGAATTTCCCATTTCCCATCATAGTTAAGAAAAACAGGATAGACGAGCAGAAGGTTTTTTTTTTTTTTTAAAGGGAAAAAGAGGAAAGGAAGAGAGGAAAATACCAACGATGGTAAGCTAGGAACTACAACAGTATCACAGGAGCAAGACAGATACTAACGACAGTATCTGAGAGGTACAGAGAAATGTACTAAAGAGAGAGGAAAGTACTTCGAAAACAAAAGGTAAGGGAAAGAATATAAAGGTTTTCTAATAAGGTTTGAAAGAAAAAATTAAACTTATCTGCTCGAAAGTGATGGAGGACCACATCTTTCGCCTGAAGTGGCAAACAAGATCTGAGATAATTGGGGTTGGTGCATAATGGGTAAGGGAGAAGCTCAACAGTTTTTGGTTGCTACAGGCTTTAGCAATGGCCAAGTCAGATCCAAGGGATTAGATCTAAACCCATCAGTTGAGGACAGAATGAAAATTGACAACATCAATATGAAGCTGGATCTGATGGATGTTTACTCTCTTTTGGTAGTACGGCTAGTACTGCTTTCTTCCAGGATGTTAGTATTTCTCCTCCTCTTAAAATACTGTTTTCCCTCCTAACTTCCAAATTTCCACAGAAATGCCATCTATTCCTGAGGACTTTCCTCTAGATTGGTTATACATCACCATTTTTATCTCGTCTCCTGCTATCCTAGCTGTTAGTGTTTGAGCCCCCTCTCCCTCTAGCCTTGGCATATCTAATCCTTCCAAAAACATTTTCATTTGTTAGTTTTTTTTATTTACATATTTATCTGCTTTATACAGACTTTCATAGAATTTCTGAAATATTTCTAATACTTTTGCAGGATCCCTTCTTCCTTATTATAGGCTCCCTAAGCTTGGTGACAGCCCTTTCTACTTTCTGTTGCCTGAGAAATTGTGCTAAAAGTTTTTGTGCTCTAGATTATCATCAAAAAACAGCTGCTTAACAGCAATCTTTCTAAACTCATGCATATTATCAAGGTAGTCTCGTATTTTCTGTTTAGCATTCTGTAGGTGATCCTCTTCTTGTCTGTGAAATTCCCCCTATTTTGCAATACTTCAATATTTGCCAGTCCATCTAAATGATTATTGTTATTTCTTAACCATAGCTCCCTTTCATTTCCACCCTATTTTTAAATTCCACTTTAATTTTATCCCACCTCCTAGCTCTAAGTTCAGAAGTTTCTATTTTCCCTAATAGCTCTTCAATAATTTCCAAACCCCATTCCTTACAGTTCTCTCTTTTCAGCAGATAGGTGGGAAATCACCAGTGTCTCATTTCTATTTTATTACTCTATGTTTTTATTTTAGTTACTATTGGCAGAAGATCTGAAATAGTTATCGGGTGTGTATAAAGACCTCCAATTAAATACTCATGTTCCTGTGAGATGCAAATTCTGTCTAGCCTAGCCCAGTTTTTGCATCTTGGGGAATAATATGTAAATTTACTCCAAATTCCTAGCATGAATTCCCAACTTCCATGCCAAATATCTTCATAAATGTCTTTAAAAATCTACCCTCCTTTGTTACATTTCCCTTTCTGGGCCCCCAGACACATCTTCACTGTTGCAAATCAAATTCCAGTCCCCACCTATAAAAAGAAGTTATGTACCTACCATAACGTTCCATGTTAGTTGTCTTCATCTCGCCTTCCTTCTTGCTGTTTGGGTTGGGAGCCGATCCTCGGCTCCGACTCGGCCATCTTCTATAGCGCGAGAGCTGTTTACTGGCTCGAAGCTACCCCTTATCCCAGAATGCCCAGCATCAGCTACCCACATCTCGTTTGGGATACCGCACACTAGACATAAGTACAGTAACCAGTTACCTAAAAACTGGTTGTCCAATACACCTAAACAAGGAAAGAGTCATAATTTACCTGGCATGTGAAATAATAAATGATACTCAGCCAGTGAAAACAAAAAAGGAACTCCTCTCAATCCTCTAGGAAGGGGGAAGGAGGGAGGGACGCAAAAAGGAAGACGAGATGAAGACAACTAACATGGAACATTTTGGTAGGTACATAACTTCTTTATGTTAAGTTGTCCATCTCGCCTTCGTTCTTGCTGTTTGGGACAGCATCCCTAGCACCTAAAATCCTGGGTGGCTCATTGGAACAGACTCTTCAGAACAGTAGAACCAAAGGAATCTCTGCTCCGGGAGACCATATCCATCTTGTAATGAGAGATAAATGTGTGAGGGTTTGCCCAAGTGGCAGCTGCACAGATTGAGTCTATGGGCAACCTACAATGAAAGGCTACAGAGGTGGCTAATGCTCTAGTGGAATGACCTTTTGGTTTAGCTGGTAGCTCTTTATTTCGTAACTGATAAATAAAGGCAATAGTATCAGATAACCATCTGGATAAGGTCACCTTAGAAACCGGGATGCCTTGTTTGTTGAAAGCATAAGAAAGAAATATCTGGTCTAACTTTCTTAGTTCCTTAGTTCTATGGAGGTAAAAATGCAATTGTCTGTGCACATCCAATTGGTGGAGCTTGTATTCTGCCGTGCTGCTGTGATTGGGAAAGAAAACTGGGAAATCTATGGATTGATTTAAATTGTTCTCTGAGCAGACTTTAGGAATAAAGGATGGATTGGTCCTCAGAGAAACTCTGTCCTTGTGAAACACCAGGTAAGGAGGACGAACACACAGTGCTTGAAGTTCTGAGACACGTCTAGCTGAAGTGATAGCAACCAGAAAAAGTGCCTTCCAAGAAAGAAATTTTAAGGAACATGATGCTGCCGGTTCAAAGGGAGGCAAAATTAAGGAAACTAAAACTAAACTGAGATCCCAAGGAGGAGGAGGATCTCTAACTGGGGGTCTAAGAAGAAATGTTCCTCTCATAAAGGCCTTGCACAGCTTATGAGACATTATGCTAGAATTAAACATACCGATATGAAAATTAGAAACGGCAGCTAGTTGTACTCTAATGGCAGCGGAAGCCGCACCAGACTGAAAGAGTTGTGCTAGAAATTCAAGAATTTCATGGACTGGGGTCAAGATAGGATCCAAATTTCTAGATTCTGCCCAGTAACAAACCGTTTCCATTTACTAGCACACGTTTTCCTCGTAGTAGACTTATGTGAGGAAACAATATCACGGACTGCTGGGGAGATACTGGAAAACCTGGCTAAGGTTGGAAGTGGAGTAACCAAGCTGTGAGCTGGAGAGTTTGAAGGGATTGGTGCAACCCATGATTTTGCTTTCTGCATGAGTCTTGGTATTAGGGGAAAATGGGGAAAAGCGTAAAAAGTTCCTGAGGCCAATCGTGGACTAGAGTATCTCTGGGTATATGACCTGGAAGAGGAAGTAGGGAGAAGTAGCTGCTGCATTTGTTGTTGAGAGGAGTGGAAAATAGTTCGCAGCAAGGCTGTCCCCATTTGCAGAAGATAAGATCAGCAACTTCCTGATTCAGAGACCACTCGTAAGGCATGAGGATAGCTCTGCTGAGCCTGTCCGCTATGATGTTGGATTTCCCAGGGATGTGCATTGCTATCAGAAAACGTTAGGAGGAAATCATCCATTGCCACAGTCTGAGTACTTCTCGACACAAGGGGTAAGACCTAGTCCCGCCCTGTTGTTGATGTACCACACCACTGACATGTTGTCCGTTTGGATTGCAATGGTCCCGGAAGGAAGAGAGTCTTGAAGGGCTTGCAATGCTAGGAGCACTGCTCTCATTTCTAGGACACCGATATGCAGATGGTACTCATGAGGTTGCCAAGTGCCTTGGACTGTCCTGCCTAGATAATGCACCCCCCCCACCCTATCAGGGAGGCGTCCGTGGTCACTGTGGCTACTGGTGGGGGTTGTATGAAAGGTCTGCCCTGAATTACTAGTGGGGAGACCATCTACCAAGAAAGGTGCCTTTTGCATGTTTCTGTGATCAGGATCATGTGAGACATGGATAGTTCCTGGAAAGACCACTATGTGAAAAGAAGCCACTGAAGGATTCTCATGTGGAAACGCGCTAATGGGACAAGAAGAATGGCAGCTGCCATGGAGCCTAGAGCTTGGAGGACATAACTGACTTGAATCCTTTTGATCTGCATTAGAATTAGCACTTGTTGACAAATAGTGGAAACTCTTTCCTGTGGTAATCTTGCAAACATTTCTTTTGTGTTTAATTCCGCTCCTATGTATGTGATAGACTGACAGGGAAACAAGGCAGATTTTTCGAAATTTACTGTAATGCCTAGTTGAGTGCATGATGTGACTGTAAAATCTCATGCCTCTAAGAGTTGATGCCTGGTGGTAGCACTCAGGAGCCAGTTGTCTAGATAGGGAAACACCTGGAATCCTTGACGCCTCAGGTGAGCCGTGACTACTGCCATACACTTAGTGAACACACTGGGGGCTGAGGTGAGACCAAAGGGCAGAGCTCTGAACTGGTAATGACTGGCCCCTACCAGGAAGCGAAGAAATCTCCTGGAGCTTCTGTCCATCTTGATATGGTAGTACGCGTCTTGAAGATCTATCGAGCATATCCAATTGTCCTGACCCAGAAAAGGGAAAATGGACTGCAGTGTCACCATCCGGAACTTTTCTTTTTGTACAGATTTCTTCATTCTGCTGAGATCCAGCATTGGTCTCCAGTCCCCTGTCTTTTTTGGTACTAAAAAGAATCTTGAGTAAGTTCCGGATCCTAGTTGGTCTGCGGGGACTTCTTGAATGGCACTTTTTTCTAGCAGTCTTGAAACTTCTGTGACTGCTTGATCCCTTAGATTGGGTGGGACATCTGGGATGGACTTTTTTGATTCTATGGGGGATTGATGGAAGGGGATTTTGTAACCTCTAGATATGATAGATAGTACCCATCTGTCTCTTGTTATATTTTGCCAGGCTTTTGGGTACAGCGAAAGTCTTCCCCCCGACTGCCTCCAGAGGTGAGCAGTCGGGCAACCCTTCAGGGATGTTGGAAGGGCTTGGCAGAGAAGGTTTCTCTGTCACCCTGGTTTTGCAGTCCCCCTCTGCCGCGAGGGCAGCGTCTGTTATTGTTGTTTTCCCCTCTGTCCCGGGGGAAAAAATCACCATGTGTGTCAGGCAAGAGTCCCTGGGATTTTCGGAACCACATCTTTCCAGTCTTCTGACCCTTGGTATAAGGTCTGGAAGGGTGGAAAAATGGATTCCCACAGCAGAGAGAGTCTTGCCTTCCTGCTCACACCTGGCCAACGTGTCTTTCACCTGAGGCCCAAAGAGAAAGGAGCCTTCAAAGGGAGTATTGGTGAAGGATGCTCAAAAGGATTCCGCAAACTGACACAGCTGCATCCAAGCATGTCTCCTGAGAGCCAAACTGTCCCTGTGGCTCTGCTCGCTCCATCGGCTGCATAGGAAATCAGCCTCATACAGGAGTTGACTATGGAATTAAGAGTTGCAAGCTGAGAAGCTACTTTGGCTAGTACTCCCTCAGCTGTAGGATCTTGAAGGGTATCTCCAAGCTCTTTGAGAAGATCCCTTTGAAGACATGTAAAATGGCATAGATAGTTCAGGGACCTCATTGAAAAGGTCACTGAAGCAAACATTTGCTTTCCATATCTGTCCATCATCCAAGACTCTGTTTGGAGGATGAAGAGATGAAGAGGTTTCTGCTAACTCTTTCTTGGTGGCTGCTGCTACCACCATGGCATCAATGGGCACACCTTTGGAGAGGAATTTTTGTCCTGGGGGCTGTAATAAATTTGTTTGGTCTCCTCGGAGTAGGTTCCACAGAATCTGGAACTGACCAAGCCTTTCGAGCCACTACAGACATGAGTGGATCGAAAGGAGGAGATACCCAGGAGGTGGAAGGTCAGGAACCGAATGCGTCCAGGTATACAGACTCATCCTCAGTAGGAGCTAGGGAAGTCCAGTCCCTCCTCTGTCTAAGCATTTCAAGGATGTCCGAAAAGGAAACATCTTCAGAGGGGGACCTTGGGGACCCTTCCGATTCATCCATGTCTGTATCTGAGGTGACAGACTCAGGGGAGTCTATGTGCTTTCTCTTGCACTTCTTCCGGGGAGGCTCTTTTGAGTGATCAGGGGAGGCTTCGGAAGAAGAGGGATCACCCAATGAGGTGTCCTGGGGCATAGGTTCCCTACACTTGGGATCTGGAGGAGGAGTAGAGACTGGAACAGACACCACGGTGGGAGGAGCCGATGGAGCTGAGCTGGCAGTAGAGCTGTTTCGGGGGACAGCACACTCCGCATGACCTCGAAGGAGTCCCGACCTATAGGCAGAGAAAGCTCCGGCTCCGAAGAAACAAGAGTCCTTCTCCGCATCGAGGGTGATGGCTCCGAGGCTGATGTTGGAGCCGAGCTCACTTGTGCCGAAGCTCCAAGGGAGAGAACGGGGTCAGACAAGGGTCCAATGTCACTCCCCCCCCCCTCGGAGCCGACGAGACAGCCCCGGCGCCCAGATCCCTTGATAGAAGGTACAATCGAGGTAATTGGAGCCGACGTCAGAACCAAAGGAGAGATGGTTCTACTACCTGCGGATCCATGGTCTCCAGCTCAGAGCTAAATGTAGTCAGAGGAGGAACAGAAATAGAGGTGGCTGGAGCCGATACCTGTTGAGGTGGGCTGGAGAATAATTTTGCCAGTGCCTGTGACTTATGCAACCTACTTATTACTCTCTCCACATCATGATCCGATAATCTAGAGGATCGAGAGGAGTGGGAAGAATGATGGCTATGTTCACTCTGCAACAATGGTGACTGAGGTGCTGAGTGGATGGACTCCAAGGACGGAGACCTCAGTCTCTTATGGCTCTGAGATGGCTCCAAAATAGTAGATGGAGCCGACGGAGGAGTTGCCTTGTCGGTGCCAGCCGGCACCGACATACTTGGTTGGTCAAGTAAAGGAGTCGGCTCCGAAGGTGGAGCAGACGGCTTGACAGACTTAGGGGATTTCGCTGGCTGAGTACTTTTAGCCAGAGAATCCTGAGGCTTCAATAATCCCCGAAGGATTAATTTGTTTTTGCACTCCTGCAGGACCCCTGGACTAAAAGCATGACATACAGAACAGGAGTCCTGCAGGTGAACAGCACCCAAACAATATACACAACTAGTGTGCCCATCTGTCAGAGACATTTTCTGACAGCATGAGTTACACTTTTTGAAACCAGATACCTTGGTATCTTTAGACATTTTAGTAACAACCACAACAACAAGACAAAACTAAGAAACAAACAGACTTTTTTTTTTTTTTTTTTTTTTTTTTACAGTTAAGGAACAGAAAGGAGAGCCTCTAATTTAAACGGCTATCCTAAGTTGGGGAGGGGGGAGAAAGGGAGAACTCTCTAATTTAAACGAGTTCAGGGGAAACAGAAGGCCTGCGAGTTATGGAGCGATGGCCAACAAATCTACAACACACAAAAAAGCGATAAGGGATAAAGTAATATATCTAGACAAAAACTTGATAAAAAACTTGACAAATTTTTAAGAATAAACAACAATTATAATAGAAAAAACTATACTAAGCGTGAGCCAGTAACGAAGCAACCTCGCATCTGAAGCGGCAAATGAGATCTGGGTAGCTGACGCTGGGCATTCTGGGATAAGGGGTAGCCTCAGGCCAGTAAACAGCTCTTGAGCTATAGAAGATGGCCGAGTCGGAGCCGAGGATCGGCTCCGAATCCAAACAGCAAGAACGAAGGTGAGATGGACAACTTAACATGTAATATTCCTTACTGAAAGCTAATTATTTCTCCCAGAATTTTCTTTAGCTCTATTATAGCAGTTTTCAGTGAAATATAAATACACGCCAGTGTAATCCTCCTCCCTTAACAGTAGCCCCTTCTTACTACAAATCTACTGTTATTGTCTTTTATTTCCTCTTCTATTATTATTGGAGTTCCTCTTGAAATCAATATAAGTACTCCTTTCTTCCTGTGCCCCAGGTATTCTGCTGAATAACCATCCTGAAAACCTCTTTATCAAGTTTACATGTTCAGTTCTTTCCACGTGTGTCTCCTGTAACATAGCTAGTTGCACTCTACATTTTTTAATATAGCTCACTATTCTTTCTTTTTTGGATTTATCGATGACACCATTAGCGTTTAAAGACATTATAGAAAGAATCATATTCTTCAGGGATTATTATTCCCACCTTTTATGTCTAACAACGTTTTTGTTAAGTGTCTAGTTCCAGTTTTTGTGTTACATGGTTGCACTGTTTGGCAGGTTAATCTTTTATACAAATGTTTCTTGTCATCTCTATTTGAGGATGTAGCTGTGGGACCTAGAAGGGAAAATATAGAAAAGAGGGTATATTTCTGCAGAAATTTATGAAAATATTTGGCATGGAAGATACAAATTCAGTAGTAGGAGAGAATTTTTATATTCTTCCCAAGCTACAATATCTGGGTAGACTAGACAGAAATGATATTTCACAGGAACATGTGCATTTGAGAGGTCTGATACACATCCAATGACTATTTCAGATCATCTGCTAATAATAACCAAGATAAAAATGCAGGGTAATGAAGTAAAAAATAAGACATTGGTACTTTTCCATTTACCTGTTAATAAGAGAGGAATTAAAGGAATGGGTAGTGGAAATTATCTGTGAATTATTAGGGGAGATAGAAAGTACTCCAGAAGTTGTAGAGTTAGTGAGTAAGATAAAATGAAAGAGGAGTTTGAAAACAAGGTAGAAAAAAAGAGAGAGATATGGTTAAGAAGCAACAAAAATTATTTAGAGGGGCTGACAAAGGTGAAGTGTTGCAGAATAAGGGGAACCTCACAGAACAAAAAGAGGAACTGCAGAGTGCTAAAGAGAAAATAAGGGATTACCTGGAAAATATACATGATTGATATTAAGATTAAGCAACCATTTGTTGATAACTCCAGAGTACAAAAACTTCTGGCACAATGACTTTGGCAAGAATGTACAAGAAAGTACAAAATGGGCTGTTGCCAAACTTAGAGCCTATAGCAAGAAAAATAACCAGACATCTTGTACAGGTATTAGAGATATTTCAAAAATATATGAAAATTTATATAAAAGTAGATAAATGGGGAAATATTTATGGAAGACTTAAATTTGCCAATGTTAGCAGTAGATGAGACTCCACAATTAATAATTAAGATAGGATGAGATGAGATAAAATGGTGATGTATAACCAATATGCAGGAAAGTCTCCAGGAATAGATGGTATTCCAGTGGAGATTTGGAAGCCAGGAGGGAAGAAACTGATAAAGATCTGGAAGGTTTTGTTTAACAGTAGTTTAATAGAAGGAAAAGGACCAACATCCTGGAAAAAAGCCGTGGTGGCTGTAATACCTAAATACGGTAAAGACCCAATCATATACAGCTTCATATAGGCCCATTTCAATTTTAAACCATGACTATAAAGTGATTAAGTATATAATGCCTAACAAAATGGCAAAGTCTTTGCCAAAATTAATCAATCTAGATCAATGTGGTTTGGTGGAGGTGTGGCAAACATTTAGCAACATTAATAGAACAATCATGATCCAATCATTGTTGTTGTTGGGTCTTGGTGCAGAAAATCATTTGACAGAGTTAGCTCAGATTTTATGAGCTATATGAAGGATTGGTGGCAAAAATTAAAGTGTAAGGGTTCCTCTCTGATAAGTTGTGTCTGAACCAAGGTGCCAGGCAGGAATGTCCTCTTTCTCTTTTGTTATTTGTGTTTTATTTAGAACCACTGGCAAAGAAAATTATGGACATTAATGGATATAACTGGTATGGTAATCAAGAAAAGTTTGCTTTATTTGCAGACAATATCTTTTGTACTCGATAAAACCATAAAAGGACATCTCAGTGTTGTGGATCATTCTGAGATAGTTTCAAGTTTTCTTTAAGATGTAAAATGAATGAAGATAAAATAAAGGCTATAGCTGTAAACTATGTGCCCACACATTAATTGGTTAAGCAATACATATATTTATGGGGACATGATAAAAACAATGTATTTAGGAGTATGGTTTAAAAGGAATTCTGTTATGGCAGCTTAGGATATGTGGGAAGAGACTAAACAAAAGATAACACAAAAAATGAGAAACTGGCAGCTCTTGTCTACAAATATGGACAGTAAGACACAAACAGTAAAAAACATTTTAGTCCCTTTACTTTTATGCACAGGGCAGGTATATTTTCTCAACCATAGAGATGAAGGAATTTATCTAGGAAGGGAAGAGGGCAAGAGTCAAGTGGGATAGGCTGATCCTTCCAATAGTACAAGGTGGTTAAGATTACCCAATTTGAAGGGATATTTTAGATCTACAGAGTTAAGGCTCTTATACATAACACAAGCAAAAAGCTACAATTCAAAGCAGAAAGCGATGACTATCATGATGATGAAGCAGTTGGGGGGGGGGGTTTCAAGAAATAAGGAGGGAGTGGGATTTTGGATGCAAATACTTACTGAAAATAACAATCACACAGAGTATTATATTCATAAAGTAGGAGAAAGTATCCTACGAACTAACAGAATAGGCAAGAGGAGGCTAGAGTTTACTTGAGCAAAGTGCCTGAGGAACTCAAGGTATTGGGAACAAATAACTTGAAAGGGAAAGGCAATAGAATAGGAAAAGGCCAAGAAGACATTTGGACCGCAGGCTTGGCTTGAGGCTGCCTTCCCTATCAGGGAGTGCTACCAGTATAGACACAGAGGAAGGGATGGGAAATCCTAAGAGAAATATCTGCACTGGTACTGATTTTAGTTGAATTTAAAACAGAAGCTGCTGTTAAAAAAGGATGATTAGTATGACATATAAAATACTGCAGAATAACTATAGGAATAAGTCAGAGGAGGTTAGAAAAGATTAGGAAGACAGATTTGATACGTAATCCATTAATAAACAATAGGGGACATATGTATTGCTCCCAAATATGCAACAAAATCTACAGGATTTGGGATTTAGGCTTGGAAGTATTTGCACAGGTAGTTTTATACCCCAAGCACAGTCCAAAGAATTTTTCCTCAGGTGGATGGCAAATGTTGGAGGTCTGATGGGGAAGAAAGCAGCAACTGGAAGCATATGTTTTGGCAGCCTTTAAAAATTACCTACAGAGTACTCTGTCAGAAATACTGAGCAAACAAATGAATGTAACTAAGGAAACGATTTTTTTGAGCTGGGATACAGGATCTGAATTGCTTAGGCATAAGTCAGGCCTTGTTAAGTTTAATTCTAGCGGCTGTCAAAAAAGCAATGACTGGAAAATGGAAACCAAAGTCTAAACCGACCTTAACCTAAGTAGTGAACATTGTAACAGAGATAAAAGAACTGGAAGTGGGATTCTTAGAAAAGGGTAGGAGCAAATGTCATATAAAAACTGGACACTGTGAGATCAATACATGCAGAAAAAATGTTTTGGAGGGGGACTGAAGGTTTAAGAGACGGCAGGAAATTAACAATTTATGTCATGTTGGATTCATTATATTGTAAAGGAGAATATATGTGATGTACAATGTTTGTAAATGTAAACATGGTTTCTTTACTTTTAAATAAATTTAAGTTTTTTAAAAAATATGTAAACATTTGAAAACAGGACTGGAATTCCTAATTTTAACAACAGAAGCAAAAGCTTAGACTGATCTGTTACTGCACATGGATACAATATGGTAAAACAACTATAGAACAATTTACAAATGGCAGAATATAGCTACAAAAATTCCAAACTGACTGTAGCATGATACAGCACGAATATACAATAGCTTGTGCTAACTCAAGTTCAGTTCCGACACTAATTAACATACTTACACCACAAATTATGCACCTAGTTATTATCAATAAGTGAGGAGGTGTTAGTCATGAAGTACACTCAACAAGAAATTTTAGTAAACTGTTGTTGTAGCGATGTCACATTGCACACAGACCAACTAACAGTAACCTGGCTTAAAGACGTTGTTACTGTGGCATCACTATACAACATGTGACTAAGTTTGTTACACGTGATTGCTGCTGTAAAAGGAATATGATCTGGCCACCAGAACCACAATGGACTAAAGGAGACAACAGAAAACAGTGGGGAAAGTTAAATTTTACTAATTTTAGTGCTACATGCATGCTTCTCACTCTTCCAGATGTAAGTCCTCCACCATTCCCGTTCACACTTGTGTAAGGAAGGTCCTTGATATGAAGTGATGACTTCTTCATTTCGTATCCTCATAGGTTCATAGGTGTTTACTAGGCTAACGACCACATGAGCCTTTTTAAGCCTAGCCAAGCATCCCAAATCTTTGACAAGTTCTGAAACTCTTGACAAATATAAGCATGGGCCTGGGAGATGAACCATTTATAGGTTACTTGATATAGCTGCCAAACCAGGGATGAATTTCCAGTTTTCCATTCAATTGTCCAAGTTGCACTTGAATTGGGTTAGGGAGGAACTCTGCTTCCCATCGATGGGGAGCCTGTTTCATAGATGGGGTAGCCTCTGGGATGCATGCCTATCTCTCCAGCAAATCCTATTTATATTACAGGCAAGGTTTAAGTCTTTAAAATGGGTAATTCTGGTGCTGTTTGTTTTGTGGATATGCCAGAGGTCCATCAGAGTGGCATCTGACAATGCCCTGTATGCCAGGCATAGATCTCCCCTCAAAAGCCTGTAGGATACAGAACATAGGGATAGGGCCTTATTTTCTTTTTGAATATCATCTGTCATTTAATACTTCCTGAAATTATTTTCCTTAACTATCTTCTAACACCTTATGTATCTTATTTTCTATTCTTATTTGCATTATCTTCATAAATGAGAAATACCATCTTTTAACAATTCGTTAAATATGCATTTCAACATTTCTATATGCGGTAATTCCAAATTCTTATACCTTAACTATACAATGACAGGTAATTAACATTCAAAAATTTGCACTATGATTGGTCAACTCAACCAGTGTGGCTGTTGTAAATTGAGCATATACCAACAGAAATAAATTCCTGTCATCTTGACTTTCTTTTATTAATATATGCTAGGGCTTTCCAGTTTTCTTGAGCTAAGACCTTAAGAGGTACATACAGAGGGCACAGAAAATACAAGAAAAATCTGGTATATTATGCAAAACTAAAGAAACATACCTTATTTTCCCTGTATTTCTGCCCTCTCTATTTCTCTTGTACCTTTAAACTGTCCAGATTACAAACTATTATGTAAAAAAAAAAAAAAAAAAAAAAAAGAAGAAGAAGCAACGTAGAGCTTCCTTTCTCCATTGCTTGCTTTCCAAAGCACTCATGTAAGCATGGGAAAATAAGTCCCATACATGCTGTAGGTGGATTGGACACTCTAAATTGGTCCTAGGTATGAGTGTGTGCGTGTGTGTGCCTTCCGTGGAAGGTTGGGCGCCGGGCTGGCAACTTGACACTGTAAAACCCTACTGCCAATCCGGGCTGGCAACTTGACACCGTAAAACTCTACTGCCAATCATGAGCGGACAGGTGATCTGCTGTGGCGACCCCTAACCGGGAAAAGCCGAAAGAAGAAGAAGAAGATACATGCACAGTATATCAGAATGTGTCAGAGTATGAAAAAAATCACCATGGCACCATTATACAAAGACATTATTTTAAAAAAGAAAGCAATCTCTTTCGCAAATAATGTCATTCATTTGTTTCTTAAATAATGTAATTGTATAATAGCAATAACCAACTCCTGGGGGTGATACATTGAAGATTTATCCACGATTGCCTTTGCTCAATTACTCAGGCTTTGCCCTCATGATTAAACCACAGCAACCATGAGTAAATCTTCAATATACCACACTCAGTCATTCGTTATTGCTATAATAACATGTACCATCTAAACCTGATGCAAAATCAAGATTTACTTTCTTCATTACCATATCCAATTCCATTATAGTAATCTGTTTAATTATGTCTTTATTTATTTCTCCAGTAAATTGCTTAACATTCAAATAATTTTCATTTTTAACTCTCTTTTCTTCACCATCTCTAACATATTGTAACACAACTTCCATAATTATACTTTGTTGTTTTTCCACTTCTCCTTTTTCATTTCTCTCATTATTCCACTTTCTTCTTTTACAAAAAAACTCTTCCTTTTTTCCTTGCAAAAATATCTTTGTTTATACAACAATCTCTTTATTTTTTCGATTCCTTTTATATTCCTCTTCTTCTTTTCTGTAGTATACATTCTCATTTTTTCAACCTTTCTAATGCTTTATTCTTAGTTCCATATATTCTCAATTTTCGTTTTGTCTTAATCCATGTACCTCACACAAAGAGGATTACCAGCCTCAAACAGATGCCCTACGCAGACCGTCTCAAAAAACTCCAGCTTTACTCAGTCGCATATCGCCTACTCAGGGGCGATCTTTGCCTAACACACAAATCTATGTCAAACCCAGAGCTTTTGGACATGCTCCACTTAAAGAAATCCCAATCCCTCCGAGCTACACACTCTAGGGATCTAAACCTTGTCACCACAATAAACAGAACATGCTGGAGGGATAGATTCCTGTCCCAGAGACTTCCCACACTCTGGAACAAACTACCTATCTATATCAAACAAACCTCCTCATTAGCACTCTTCAAGAAAAATCTTGATGATTGGATGGGAGATAGGAAATTCACCCTGGGGATCACTTCTGTGGCTCTGCTCAACAGTGGCACTGGAAAATTATTTTTTTGGGTGGCGAAAGCCAGGGTACCTTTTGGCTAGGCTTATATAGGCCCTAGAGCCAATAGCCTAGTACCTACCTATGAACCACTGTAAATAATTTAATTTATATTTACCTTCAAATACCAACCACCATTCTGTCTAGTTATTATAACACGTTCTCAGAGTTATATGCTCTTTCATCTGATTACTCACCTTACGCATGCTCCAGTCACAAAAATAATTACTTGCATTATCCTTTTTTCTTTCTCTCATATCATTTAGTTTACCAAACTATTAAATGGGAATGCATGTAAAAACCTAACTTCTATATTAACGTGGGACAAAAATGCAAAACAGTAGCAGTATAGAAAAATGTTTGGTCACCTCCATAAGAAAAAGGGAGCCCATCTAAATGGCGATTCATAAAACACACAGATTCATTAATACATCACCTGCTCTCTTTCATACTAATGCACTCAGTCTTCCAATCATTCCACTTATTCACAGCACACCAGTCATCATTCACTGTGCATTGTTGCCCATGAAGACTGTCATTCGTTCATAAAACACACAGATATTTTGCTCTTTATACTTCTACAGATGATCATGTTAAAAATCAAATCTTTTTGAGCCTTCTGTGGCTGTAAGCTCACCTTAGGACATAACAGAGGTTTACAGCAACTATAGCTATATTTTCAGAGGGATCTCTATCATTAAAGTGATGACTCTGATCTGAGTTTCATTCCCTGAGAGCTGACAATTGCACCTTCTCATGACAAACCATGTCTACCTTGCTGTCACATGCTCATTTTCAAACAGAAGGATAAAAAGTCTTAAGTCAATACAGTTACTACATTCACCAGAATTGCCATCCTAGACTAATTATTGTTAAGTTTTAAGTAGACGGTTAAACTAGTATCAGATGCAGAATGTTCAAAAGATTAATATTAATACTGAGTATCCATGTGCATATATTGTTATATACTGGTATTTGCATTAATTATCTTGGGATTTACTCACAGCAATTCTTATTTAAACAAATGAATATAGTTTAAACATCACAGATTACACTGGTTTAATTCACAGCTGTATGTACAAGGATGAATTTACAATGTCAAAGGGAAAAGTATTTGACCAGTTGCCTGGCCTCAAATGTTTTCCAAGTAGTAGTACGTCCAAATACTATAGAAAAATACATATCTAGGATAGGCCCCTTTGGCATACACACGGTCAGAACCTTAACAGCATCTGATTCTGCAGTCATCGCCTTTAGAGATGTATATAAATAAAATGCATTATTATAAAGTGTTCACAGTTTTTAATCATCTGCAAGATAAATAGGATGGGCTATGAAATTATCAAATTAAGAATAATATTTGCAAAGTTAGTTTGAATTGTTTGTTGTTCTTCTGGTCTCTGCCATTACAATTTTTCATAGCCTTTTTATCAAGCAAGCCTTGAAATGAATAAGATGCAGTACTGGACAGCCAGCTCCATGGTGAAGAGGAATAAATCCCTGATTATGTATGCTGCAGGTGACCAAAGATCAAACAGCATCTTAAGTGTCTGCAGAACCTGGCAGAGGAAGATGGGAGCAAGTAAACTGGCCAACTCTCTAACACCGGACTCTTGCCACAGAACAAATGAGCTCATGGAGGATTCCTGGGCAGGAATTAATGGGCTGTAGGGCTCTCACAACTCTTGTGGAGTTCAAACTGCCACAGCCAGAGAATGAATGTGCACACTGGGTGCAGGTAGAGAAGCCAGTGAGTTCAGTCTTGTTTGGATAAGGGGGGGGTGAAAAAAAAAGATACAGCGCGAAACAGGTACTCCAACTGCTGATGATGAGGTATGAAGTACTACTTGCTGGTCACAGTCCAGTCTTTAAATATTTTTATCTTATCCCCTAAAAATACTGTCCTTCAAAATACAATAAAATAGATCCATTCCAGAAAGTAATGAAGCCCTGACTGTGATTCAGACCACTCATAACCATTTAGGAAGCTGAGTGCTGGAAGTACTGGCCAGGAAGGGTAAAAAAAGCATCAGCTGCCCAACTTGGGGGTGGAGGGAAGGTAGTCTCTAGTCCATTGCATTGCATTGCTGACTCTAAGGGGGCTCAGAGACACAGCAGGCAGCACTGAGGGTCATGAATCCTCATGCCACACCAGACATCACAACATTTCACAAACTGGATTTGTGTATGTGCAGGAATTAGCAAACATCAAACACCAGTATTGTCAAGTGAAGCAGTCAAACTGCCATAAGGACATGTAAACACTTAACAAAAATCCTAATGGCTGGTTGTACAATGGCATTTCATGACTGGCCCTTGTCTGGAATGGAGCAAGTGGGTAAGGGAGGTCACAGCACGGCTGCTAATTATCAGGCAGGTAGGTTAAAGAGATAAAACCCTATACACAAACTATGATAAAGACTGTTCCTCTAAAACAAATAAACTTGAAAGTATAATGAAGCAACACAATTACAGAGGTTAATGTTGTTACGTCATAGTTCTTGGTTCTCCAGTCCAGTAGTCAAATGAGCTGTCATTTCTATATGTTCACAAGGACTGTTGTAGATGAACTGGAGAGCCTCCAAACTGCCTGTAGATGTGCATGCCATGTGCAAATGAGTGTGTGTGTTTCTGTGTGTGTGTGTTTCTGTGTGTGTGTGTGTGTGTGTGTGTGTGTGTGTGTGTGTGTGTGTGTGTGTGCGTGCATGCATGAATATCCATGTGCTCTGTGATGGCTTGCGAGCTTTCTAAGATTCATTTCGCTTGTCTTACAACTAGTCACTGAAAACTGGGATAGGCTCCAGCTCTCCCATTACTCTGAAGTGACTTATCTGGCTAAAACTGGATAAGCAAACAAATGGACCTATCATGGCAATAAAAATACAATAAAGCAACTTCTATCTGTCCCAAAATACTTACCACAGTGGCTGCACATTTTGCACTATGCAATCAAAAGACTACCTCAAACGACTTGTTCCTTTACGCATGCAATACAATTTAAAACCAAGCCTTCATCAATAATTCTTATATGCACTACGAACAATCCCCTATCCTTTACAATAGCTTTTTATGATGAAAAAAATGGAAGTGCCCCAACCACCATAAAATTACGCTCACTACTACAATATCATCATCATCTTTCGGCTGTTCCGGTTAGGGGTCGCCACAGCGGATCATCTGTTTCCATTTCTTCCTGTCCTCTGCATCTTGCTCTGTCACACCAACCACCTGCATGTCCTCTCTCACCATATCCATAAACCTTATCTTAGGCCTTCCTTTTTCCTGTTACCTGGTAGCTTCATCCTTAGCATCTTTTTCCCAATATACTCAGCATCCATCTTCAGCACATGCCCAAACCAACGTAATCTTGCCTCTCTGGCTTTGTCTCCAAACCTTCCAACCTGGGCTGACCCTCTAATATACTTATTCCTAATCCTGTCCACCCTCGTCACACCCAGTGCAAATCTTAACATCTTTAACTCTGCCACATCCAGCTTTAACTCCTGCCTTTTTGTCAATGCCACTGTCTCCAACCCATATAACATAGCTGGTCTCACTACCCTCTTGTATACCTTCCCTTTCACTCTTACTGGTACTCGTCTATCACAAATCACTCCTGACACTCTTCTCTATCCACTCCATCCTGCCTGTACTCTCTTCTTCACCTCTCTTCCACACTAACCATTAATCTGAACTATTGACCCCAAGTATTTAAACTCATCCACCTTCGCCACCTCTACTCCTTGCATCCTCACCATTCCTCTATCCTCCCTCTCATTCACACACATATATTCTGTCTTAGTCCTGCTAACCTTCATTCCACTTCTCTCTAGAGCATATCTCCACCTCTCCAGGGTCTCCTTCACCTGCTCCCTACTCTCACTACAGATCACAATGTCATCTGCAAACATCATAGCCCATGGGGACTTCTGTCTGATCTCATCTGTCAACCTGTCCATCACCATTGCAAATAAGAAAGGGCTCAGAGCTGATCCTTGATGTAAACTGTCAAAGGAAAAAACTTCAAAGACCAATACACGTAAGGTTCAGTTAAGGCACATTTAATACCTTGCAGCAAGGAGACAAAAAACATGCAAATACAGGATTTTGCCTAACTACTAACAGGAAGTATGCTATTCTTATACTGTTTTACAAGACATGACCTTCTATAGCTGACGTAATCAAACAAAACTTTCAGTATTGTTCTACAGCAGATGTTACTCAGATTTTCTGCTGACATGACTAGATTTGTGAGAAACTTTTGAGAAAAACAACCTGGCCTTGGTGGGGACTAGCCCGTTACAAGCTTCTATTGTATAGTTCTAATGCATGTGTTACATTTCAAGGTACTTTTCTAGCTCAGACACAAGCAAATGCTGATTGCAGTTCATATTTTCAAGCAGTCTTTGTTCTAATTATCTATAGCTTCTGCAGCTGTGTATTTTCTCACAGCACAAGCGGAACTCCTTGTCTAAGGTTCACAACATTTATACAAGTGGTATTGTTCTATTCATTATTTTCCTGACACAAGCAGAAATCATCTGCTTCTCAGTAAATTTCCAAGGCATAAGCAAAGATTTTAGCTGCGCATATTTCATGACAATACAAGGTCAGAAAGCTTCTGCAATTTGTACAGATTTATGCAGTGTAAATGCACTAAGCACATTACTAATACATATACTAATACATATTTTTCTGACATTTCCCTCCTTTTAATACTTTTATTATACTTTCAAAATAAGCATAAACATTTTTTTCTTCTCCTAACCTCTTCCTACTCAGGATTTGCAGTTAAGAGAGTCATTCAGTTTAAACTTATGAAAGTATTTCAGTTTTTCAATAGTTCTTCAAACTCAGCACTTTGATATAAGGTCTCAGAAACTGACATGTCTATAAAGTCTTTAATCAGTCTTTTCATGCAGGGGATGCCACAACAAACACATACTCCCAGTAGGAGCATTCCTACACAAATGGCAATCAGGATGTTCATTAGGATGGCACCCCACCCCCCAAACCATTTCTGGAAAAAGTCCATTGGTGGGTTTGGGCCTGGTTTGGTCATGGCCGACACTTGCTGAATTACCTCAAGATGATTGTCTATCTCGTGTTTATGGTCAGGAATATATGAACAGCACTCTTCCTGGATTAAAGCGCAAGTACCACTTCTCACCGCTAGGGTGAAGTCGAGAGCCATGTGGTTTTGAAGCACTACAGTTCTCATGGCATTCATTTCATCAGTCACCAATTCGAGAGCGGAAAAAGTTGTGTTGCTCATTACTTCGAGAAGTTTAGACAGTTTTCTCAGCTCCCAGATCGATTTCACTGCTCCATATGCTGGTAATATGCCTGCCCACGATATAACACTATCACTCAAGTCCATATGTGTCAGTCCATTTCCTATAGAATGATGGTTTTTCCAACGCGCATCAATTTGTCCCACTGGATTTACAGGTTTCTTGAGACCTCTCGGACATTTCGAATTTTTCCTCGAGGCAAAACTGCAGTGTGTCGTATGGCCGGAACCAGGTAACCCAAAAAACAACTGCCGGACCAATTCTCAAGTAACCATTTGTATGCCTTTCTGCCACACACAAAATAACGGTCCTCTACTTTAGTAGTAACTTTGCTATGAATATACACTTGCCCTGCATGAAACATTTTTCTATCAATTATAGACAGTTGTTTATAAAGAACAGAATTATGTTTTACTTCATCAATTGTTTTGTGCATCAATCCAAGAAATGAATCATAGTTTGTATTACAATAAAAATCTGCATTGTTACCTTTAGTGTAACATTTATAAGAACAGTCACATTGCAATTGCTCCAACCCACCTGAACAGTATCATTTTTATAAAAACACACAGTTCCCTTTTGTGGAACAGACAAGTGCAATGCTATTTTATCTTGTGATGTAATGGTTGAGGTATCATAAATCAAATTTTCCCAGGTCTCATTGACCCCTAGGGGGACCGTAGTCATTAATAACCCCCCGTATGCTGTTGGCAAATCTGTGCAAATCCAGCAATTCGAAACATTGAAAGTCTCAGCATACACATATTTAATTGCCTGGTAAGTGTTAAAGTTTGGATGCCAGTCTATGAGTAACGCTTCATGTTTATTCAGTTCAGTCTGTGTGGCTGGGAAAAGGAAAGGCCACAGCAAAATGATTATTGTTACTAGTACAGTTAACAGGATGATTATGCAATACTTCTGAGGAAAGGGTTGTTCTGCATTCCTGTTTCTTCCGGACTCTATCATTTTTACTCTTGGCATGTGACAAGATTTTTGTCCAGTTCAAAGTTTTTGACTAGTTTGCAGTGCGTCAGGTGGATCCAGGAGGCGCGCTCTGCTATCTTGACTGCAGTGGGTGTTGACAGAAGCACTTGATATGGACCTTCCCACTTTGGTGATGCCCAATTCTTTTTCTTTATTGTCTTCACCCAGATCCAGGTACCTGAGACCACTGCCACTTCTGACGGTCTGGTTTGTTCTTTATCTGAAACAGAATTTGACTGCAACAAATGTTTAGAATTTAACAGATTTCTCATCTACTCTGCGGGTGTACAGTCGGCTTCCTGGTCTGCGGGCATGAGAGATTTCCACTGAGGTATATAATAAGCCCTTCCAAATAGTTTTTCAAAAGGAGTCAATCCCTTGGCATTCGGAAAAGTTTTCATGCTCAACAGTGCCAGGGGCAGACAGTACACCCAATTCCTCTGTGTTTCTACTATTAACTTCCTTAGCTTACTCTTTAAAATCCCATTATGCCTCTCGACTAGCCCTGCAGATTGTGGGTGGTATGCACAATGATTTTTTAAAGAAATACCAAAATGTTTACTTAACTGTTGTATGGTCTGGTTTACGAAGTATGTGCCGTTGTCACTGTAGATCCTTTCCGGAATGCCGAATCTAGGAATGATTTCTTTAACGAGAATTTTCGCCATGGTTGCCGCATCTGGATTTTTAGTCGGAAAGGCTTCCACCCATCTGGAAAACATATCTACAATGACAAGACAATACATCTTATTTTAACATTTGTTCAATTCTATAAAATCCATACAGATAGTATGAAACGGATACGGTGGTGTAGGGAAACTCCCTTGCTTGGGCTTTAACGCCCCTTGTGCATGATGTTTATTACAAACGTGGCACATCGAACAAAATTTTTTAGAGTAGTTTAAGAATCTGTATGTCGTGAACACTTGGTTCACCAGCTGTACCATCCCCCCTGTTGAGACATGGCACTGCCCATGGCTCAACAAAGCTGCATATCTAAACAAATTAGATGGCAATATCGGTTTCCCTTCTTTAGAGATGTACAGCCCCTTTTCGAGAATTGCTCCTTGTTTTACCCATCTTTGTTTTTCAGCTTGCGTAGTAAGTGTCTGCCTTGTCTTTAACATTTCTACATCTAAAATCTCAGAGGGTTGTAATTCCTCATTCAAAAGAAATACTTCTGAAGCTGCCTGCTTTGCAGCTGTATCAGCTCTCGCATTACCTTTTGAAATCCTAAACTGTTGCTTGGTATGAGCTGTACATTTACAAATAGCTACTTTCTGAGGTAACTGAATAGATTCTAAAAGATCTAAAATAAACTGTGCATGATTGATTGGTTTGCCAGTAGATGTTACCATTCCTCGATTTTTCCACTGTTGCGCTAAAACATGTACAGTAGAAAAAGCGTACTGGCTGTCAGTAAAAATGTTTACACATTTACCCTTTGCTAAGGTACATGCCCGTGTCAAGGCAATCAATTCTGCTGCCTGTGCAGATAAATTGTGTGGTAAAGATTTAGCTTCTATAATGTCAGTATCAGAAACTACTGCATATCCTACTAGGTTCTGTCCTGCAGGACCCCTTTTGCACGAGCCATCCACGTAGTATGTCACCTCGGCATCATCCAAGGGGACATCCGTGAGATCTTTTCTAGGCAGTGTCTTTTGCTCAATTACCTGCAGGCAGCTGTGTGGTGTGCCATCTGCAGGGTTTGGGAGCAAGGTAGAAGGGTTCAAAGTCGTACATCGTTCAATTGTCATATGAGGTTGGCTCAACAATATAGTCATACAGGAAAGATGCCTAGCAGGAGAAAGATATGCTACCTTCTCTTGCAGTAAAATAATCGCGACTGCATGAGGCACGTGAGAGGGTGGAACAAAACTACTGAGGCCGAAGCCTGTACTGCTATTGTAGCTGCAACTACTGCTTGTACACAGTGAGGTAAAGACCGTGCCACTGGGTCTAGTTGTGATGAATAATAAGCAATAGGGCGTTGCTTGTCCCCATGCTGCTGTGTTAACACTGATGTCATATAACCTTGCTTACAATCTACAGTTTGGAAAAAACGTTTATGATAGTTTGGCAATCCCAAAACTAATGAGGGCGCTATTAACTGTTTCAGTTTGCAGAAAGCAGATTCTGCTTCTGGTGTCCATTGTAACAAATCCTGTGCTGCCATAGGCTTTTTATAAATCAGGTTAGTCAGAGGTGCAGATTCCAAGGCATAGTTTGGAATCCAGCACCAACATAAATTAGTCGTACCCAGGAAGGACATCATTTCCTTCTTGGTAGTGGGTTTTGGTGCTTGTAAAATCACTATTTTTCTGTCCTCATCTAATGTCCTACCCTCCTTGGATATTACATATCCTAGGTATTTAACTTGTTTTTTCCAAAGCTGCAGTTTATTTTTGTTTACTTTATGTCCTTCAGTGGCTAAAAATTGTAATAGCGCTATGGTATCTTCTTTACAATCTTGCTGGGTGGGGGCCGCCAGCAGGATATCATCAACATAAAGTAAAATCTGACTACTTCTCGGTGGGGTAAATCCCGCCAAGTTGCTTGCCATTTCTTGTGAGAATATTGTCGGACTTTCACAATATCCCTGTGGTAGTCGTGTATATGTATACCTTTTCCCCTAAAATGTGAATGCAAACCAATACTGGCTGTCAGGGTATATCGGTATTGAGAAGAACGCATTGCTGATATCTACCACAGAAAAATATTTCTGTTGAGGTTTTAAATCATTCAACAGGGTGTGTGTGTCTGGTATTACTGCGTCATTTACGGCTTGTAAATCTTGGACCATACGCCATTCTCCATTCGCTTTCTGAACAGGAAATAAGGGTGTGTTACATGGTGAATCAGGAGATTCCGCCAGCACCCCTTCCTTAAGTAAAGCTGCTATAATAGGTTTGATTCCTACCTCTGCATCTTTTCTTAAGGGATACTGTCTTTTCTGTGGTCTAAATGCTGACTTTGGCGTAACAGTAACTGGCCCCGCTGTACGAATAAGTCCTACATCTGACGTTCCTGTTGACCAGAGAGTTTCTGGTATATTCTGTAAGGCATTCTCTTCCTCCTTTAATAGGAGTGCTAATCAGCTGTCCTTGCTAGACTGCAAGTGCACGGCTGGGTGGGTCTGAGTTATCCAATTCAACTTATGCATTTGTATTCCCTGTTCTGACAGTTCTAACTCTGTCTGTTTTTCCCATCTCGTGACTTTTTCTCCTAAGTCTACCCATTTTACATTCTTGTCCTTAGTTAAGCTAACATGTGGTAATTGATTAGATTTATAAAGTGCAAAGAACTCCTGGGGCAATGAACAGCTGGCTACACTGTTCCCTTCTGTGTCCCAGTACAGATTACGTAATATCAATCTGTTTGCACGATTTCTAAACAATTCTTGCTCATATTCCTTATCAGGTCCTGGTGTGTTACAATAATACAGAGTACAGTGCAACAAATGCTGTTTATCAATGTCAAGGGAGGGGAACTTGCTGATGGCTACGTTCATCAACTCTTCGGTTACTGCCCTTGGACCAGTCGTAACCAAGTCCTGGCTGTACCAATAAAACATTTCACCCTCCGATTGCACTGCAAAGGTATCAATTTGTCACTGTGCTTCCATACCCTGCATAGTCGGAACTACTGCTATACTAAATAGCTGCATAAGGTCTCTGCCCAAGAGATTCACTGGGCATTTTGCAGAAACAACAATTTTGCAAAAACAACAATTTTGCTTTTCTGGGTCAATCCTGTAACAGGATCAGTTACTGCAATATTATGGGAGAGGGTCTCCCGATACAGCTGTCCATTAGCTGCTTTCACTAATATGTAATCAGGTGACTCTGAATTCTCTGGCAGTTTGGAGGGATGTATCAGGGTCTGTGATGCCCCTGAGTCACACAAGAATCTGACTTCCCTCCCTTCTACCAGGAGTGTAACTTCTGGTTTCATGTCTGCTAAATAGAGCTCTAAGCTCAATAAAGCTAAATCCAATATTTCATTTTCTTCACTATCCGTAACTTCCTGCACTTCCTCCATTCCTTCTGTCACATTCTCTACTCCCTCTATCACATTTTCATTTGTCATATCTCTGCTATCCCCTTCTAGTGATTCCTGACTATCATATAGTCAGTCCTCACCCTCCTTGTCTTCCGTGGTTGCCTTCTTGTTTTTCTTGCAATCCCTTGCCAAGTGTCCCTTTTTACCACATTTAAAACATTCACCCCTTTTCTTTCGCCCTTCAAAGTCCTCTGATCGCTGATCAGATTGTTTGTTTCCCTGGGCATTTCTCTTGCCCTTTTTCCCGGACTGTACTACATAAACTTCTGCTCCATCTTCTACAGAAAATACATGGGCTTTCTTTTTCTTTTTGCTATTAAAATGCCTTTCGGCATGCCTAGCATATTCAAGTAATGACTATAATCTGCTTGTACGATGATCTACCGTGTGCTTTGTAATAAAACTGCTTATGGGTGCAATACTATCTTTCAAAAATGCATTCTTTAGCGGCTACTCATATGGGGAATCTTGTGTCTGATCTTCAGAAACCTGCATTCCACAATGGTTATTAAAACATTCTAACAGTCTGGCATAATATCTGTCAACAGTTTTGCCTTCTTGTTGGATGCATTGATTAATGCAAGTCCAGTCTGCCCTAGGCTTCCATTCAGAGATAGAGTCTGCAAGACCTTTCACTCTGTTGTCTAGCTCTGCGCTGCTATGTGGGAGGGGCCTGAGTGCAGCGTTACGGGGATTCCAGTCGCCACTAATAATGTGCCAATCTGGTCCCACAATTTGTCTGACTACTTTTTCTACCTCTTCTCCGTTTAAATTATAACTCAGCCTCATTCCTTGCAAATCTTCTAAGAACTTTCTAAAATTAATTTTTGGATGGGGAAATCCTTCAGTGGCTTTCCGGATGTCTTCCGGAGTCCAGGGTCTATACACTAGGATAGTTGGGTCCTGACCTTCTTGCCCTGCCTGAGGATTAGGCACTTCTATAAGTGGGCATATTTCTTCTTCACTCATAGATCATGAATTCCTACCCATTTGATATAGCTCAATGTCCCCTTTTTAATTACCTGCCCATGTTCGAGACCTAGTCTCGACGGGATCTCTAATAAACGGTTTCGCTTTTGTAGTATCTCTATTTACAGTGACAGCAGGATATCGCTGGGGTGGACTAACTTGTTCACTTGCTTCATATTCTGGTAAGGGAGGTGGAGGGGCTGATGCTATTACTAAGTTATTGTCCTCCTTATCTAAAAACATTGCTTTTGAATTATTGCTTTTTTGTTCCCTACGGTTTACTTCCTCAATCCACCTGTGTGCCTGAGGAATTCCTAATTGACGTTGCTTTTTTACCCGACCTTTAGAATCGGTTTTAAGCTGTTTGACAAGTTTGATAAGCGAGGATTTTTCTAATTTACCGTCAAATTCATACTTATTAACCCATTTTGAGTAGTATTTAATATTATCAGCACGCTATGACTGCATGTATTTCACGTCTTCGGTTAACGGCGGATTTTAGGATCTTTCTGTTCAATTATTACCCATTTTGTTCTACCCTTTTAATCATTACGTAACTCCTTATTTTTAATGTGGTACCACGGATTTTGTTATAGTCTCTTCAGAATGACTGCCTACCTGCTCTGTTTCCCTGATCTATGACAAGACAGTAAACTTCTTGTCCCTGACTTGTAAAAATATAGTCCTGACAAAAACAATGCAAATCTAGTCCCTGATTTAAAACAAAAAAAAGGTAGATTCACCTTACCTGAGCCTTCGTGATTAATCACCTGGTTCGTGTAAACCCATCCTTCAGTCATAGATCAGAAAGTGGCTGGCCTCTTTTGTATGACAATTCAGTCGGAAGGCTTTTCAAATAAGAAGAACCAATGTGGTTTCTTCCCCGTACGGTTTCAAGCCACCTGGCCTGTCTGATCCGAGGCGAAGTGAGGGTTTCCGGTCCGAAGGACCAATCTGTCAAAGGAAAAACTTCAAAGACCAATATACGTAAGGTTCAGTTAAGGCACATTTAATAACTTGCAGCAAGGAGACAAAAAACATGCAAATACAGGATTTTGCCTAATTACTAACAGGAAGTATGCTATTCTTATACTGTTTTACAAGACATGGCCTTCTATAGCTGACTTAATCAAACACAACTTTCAGTATTGTTCTACAGCAGATGTTACTCAGATTTTCTGCTGACATGACTAGATTTGTGAGAAACTTTTGAGAAAAACAACCTGGCCTTGGTGGGGACTAGCCCGTTACAAGCTTCTATTGTATAGTTCTAATGCATGTGTTACATTTCAAGGTACTTTTCTAGCTCAGACACAAGTAAATGCTGATTGCAGTTCATATTTTCAAGTAGTTTTTGTTCTAATTATCTATAGCTTCTGCAGCTGTGTATTTTCTCACAGCACAAGCGGAACTCCTTGTCTAAGTTTCATAACATTTATACAAGTGGTATTGCTCTATTCATTATTTTCCTGACACAAGCAGAAATCATCTGCTTCTCAGTAAATTTCCAAGGCATAAGCAAAGATTTTAGCTGTACATATTTCTTGACAATACAAGGTCAGAAAGCTTCTGCAATTTGTACAGATTTATGCAGTGTAAAATAGAATAAATGTGTTAACCCTTTTCAAGCTCTAAATGCACTAAGCACATTACTAATACATATACTAATACATATTTTTCTGACATAATCCCACCTCCACCTTAAAGGTATCTGTCACTCCCACTGCAGACCTCACCGCTGTCACACTACCCTCGTACATATCCTGTACCACTCTTGCATACTTCTCTGACACTCCAGACCTCCTCATACAATACCACAACTCCTCTCTAGACACCCTGTCATATGCTTTCTCTAAATATACAGAAACACAGTGCAACTCCTTCTGACCTTCTCTGTACTTCTCCATCAACACTCTCAGAGCAAACATCGCATCTGTAGTGCTCTTTCCCGGCATGAAACCATACTGCTGATCACTAATCATCACTTCCCTTCTTAACCTAGCTTCCACTGCTCTTTCCCATAACTTCATGCTGTGACTCATCAGTTTAATCCCTCTGTAGTTACTACAGCTCTGCACATCACCCTTATTCTTAAAAATTGGTACCAAAACACATTTTCTCCATTCCTCAGACATCCTTTCACTTTCCAAAATTTCATAAAAGAATCTGGTTAAAAACTCCACTGCCATTTCACCTAGACACCTCCATGCTTCCACAGGTATGTCATCTCGACCGACAGCCTTTCCATTCTTCATCCTCTTCATAGCTATCCTTACTTCCTCCTTGCTAATCCATTGCACTTCATGATTCACTATCCCCACATCATCCAGCCTTCTAGAATGTACTATACTAAAATCATGTGTCATGAGTAAATTATTAACTTATAATCAGCAATGCTTTTTGATAGAAAAAAAGGGCTGGGACAGACATTGCAGACAGTAACCTGGTATTAATAAAACAAATCCCTGATCATCTAATTTTCAAGTGACAAGTCAGAGGCAAAAGATGCAAATACAAGTACAAACTGATAGCTGCAGCAGAAGAAATAGTCAAACTAAACAGATAAGCTATAAATTAAATTATAGGCTACATTAACAAAGATGCTAAACTGGCTTGCACCAAAATGATAATACATTTGTTAATTGGCTGTAACAGTTGAACTGCCTGTAGACTAACAAATGGCGTAGCAGCAATGGAAAGAAAAAAGAACCCACGTGGAACATGATGGCACATACTAGTCAATAAGGCAAAAAAGAAGTACACAAATATTGGAGTCAGATGAACTTGGCAAAATCTGTGTGGACTACAAGATTACACACTAACTTGACTTCATCATTCCCAGTTGACAAATCATCTCATACTTGCAGAATATGTATGTCTGTATCTCTCTCTCCCTCTCTCTCTCCATGTAACTGTACAGTCTAAACTATAAAAAAAATAAAAAAAATAGCTAACTAACTAGTGCTTCATACCCACTGAGTGGTGCACAGCTAGTTATCCCACTCCACAAGGGGGGAATCCACCTTAGATCCTGGGAACTACCGCCCCATCAGTCTGACGAGCCTGATCTGCAAGGCCATGGAATGGATCATCATGGAACTTATAAACAAAGACACTGGCAACCTTAAAACACTGGACCCCACCCAGTTTGGTTTGTGAAGGGCCGATCTCGTCTCCTGAACCTGAATGACTTCTTTGAATCAGTCTCCAGAGCCGTGGACAAGGGTAAGACAATCCACACTGCCTATCTGGACCTCGCCAAGGCCTATGACACCATCCCCCACTCTGGAATCATAGATAAACTTACTAAGCTGGGCATTAATCCCTACGTCACTCGATGGGTTGCCAACTGGCTTACTGACAGAACCCAGACTGTAAAAGTAGCTGACTCCAAATCCAGCTCCAGACAAGTGACAAGTCGAGTACCTCAGGGTTCAATCTCGGGACCTCTCTTGTTTGGCATCTACTTCTCTGAAGTACAGGCCAACACTAAGGGACTCTGGCTAATAAAGTTTGCAGATGACTGCAAACTGGGAGCCATTACTGAATCCCCAAATGATGCCGATACTTTACAAAAGGGCCTTACACAAACAGATGCTTGGTGCCAGAGCCATTGGCTCAAGCTCAATGCCAAGAAATGTATAGTTATCCCCTTTGGGAAAAAACATGTGCCTATGAATTACCACATAGGTGGCAGTACACTAAACACCGAAAGTGTGATAAGAGACTTAGGGACACAGGTGGACAGTGATCTCATTTTCAATAACCACATCACCACAACACTCAGGAAATCCTTCTATGTGGCACACCTCATCACTAAGGGCTTTTCATCCAGAAAAAAAGGAGGTTATTGTCCCACTGTACTCATCCCTCATTAGACCCATTATAGAATACAACACCCCATTTGGTATGTACCTCCTAAGACATCTGCAACAACTGGAAAGGCCACAGAAATACCTCACTAAAAGAATCACAGGCCTAAAGCAGATGTCCTATGCTGACCGCCTTAAACTCCAGCTATACTCTGTTGCATATCGTCTACTCTGAGGCAATCTCTGCTTAACATACAAGGCCATGTCAAACTCAGAGCTGTTGGACATGCTACACTTAAAGAAATCCCAATCCCCCAGAGCCACACGCTCCAGGGATCTAAACCTTGTTATCACAATAAACAAAACATGCTGGAGGGATAGGTTCCTGACCCAGAGACTCCCCAGACTCTGGAATAGAGTGCCCATACATGTCAAGCAGAGCGCCTCTTTGGCCCTCTCTAAAAGGAACCTTGATGATTGGATGGGAGAAAGGAAATTCACTACGGGTATCACGTCAGTCGCCCTGCTAGACAGGGGTCCAGGGAAGTAAATAGTGTGTGAAGAAATAGCCAGGGAATTGTTATGGCTAGGCTTGTATAGACCCTAGGGCCGATAGCCTAGTACCAACCTATGAACCTATGAACCTATGTATCATTACTCGGTGCAACATTATTTGTATTTCATACCCTTTAGTCTGCCTGGTCTCTATACCCTCATCTGTTCCCCAACAGTTTCTACTAGCTTAGCTTTAGAAAGTACAGTTGTGTATGAACTTACCATAACAGTAGGTGTCCTACTGATCACTGTTGCAGTATTCCTAACAGATGGGTTGTAGCTCACCGACGTCCGGTCGGGTACCAAATCTTTACCTTCCTAAGACGCACATCTGAATGATGACCTCAACTTCTAAGCATAGGGGTATAAAGTCAAAGGTACATACAAGATCTTCAGACCATCTCCAAGCCAGCTACAGCCTGAAGAAAACCAAGGAAGGAGACTGGTCGGTTAGGAGGGGCTTAGTCTGAAAAGGATAAGCAAGTTCCAGCTCAGAAAGGCTGTAATATCCCGGGAGTGTGTGTCTGTGAGTGTAAGGCATAGTGTTTGTACGAAAAAGGAGGAAAGAGAAGGGGAATAAGGTGGGAGACAAGGATTACTGCAACAGTGATCATCAGTATATCTACTGTTATAAGTTCTTACACAACTATACTATGTCCTCACTGAGTCACTGTTGAAGTATTCTTAATAGATGGGTGATTCCTAGAGTTGAAGAGAAATATGGTGACAGGTTTAAGAGGAAAAAGAGGACAAACAGTCCAGGAGAACAGACAGAAGAGTTCTGGCAAACACTGCCCTGGACCTTCAGAAAAAATGTAGCTTGTAGTCTTTTGTGAATGTGTGAAGAAATGGCCAAGTAACTGCTTCTAAAATGGATTTGGTATCTACCTCCTTGTAGAGGGCACCTGATGAAGCGATGAACCATTGCTCGAGTAGAGTGTGCTTTTCTCCACATTTATAAAGTCCTTCCATGGTGAGAAAGTGTTTTGGTCTTCTGTTCACCCCCCCCGCCCCCCCCATCAATGGATGGGAAACCAGAAATTCATCCCTGGTTTGGCACCTATGTCTCTAATAGACACAGGTAACCTGTAAATGATTCATCTCTCAAACCCCTGCTTACACTTATCAAGGGTGTCAGAACTTGTCAGAGATTTGGGATGCATGACAAGGATTAAAAAGGCCCTTGTGGTCATTAGCCTAGTAAACACCTATGAACCTATTAATGATGCATTTGGCAACAAGTTGACTCCACTGTGTCCTATCAACTGTTGCATTTTTAGCTTCATCCCAAGTCATATTCAGGCAAAGGAGGTCTCTTATTACAACTCCCTTCCAGTTTTTTCAGGTCTGCCTGGTCTTCTCTTGCATCTAGCTAGTTCCCAGTTGAGGGATTGTATACGAATCTTGCTAGTATTTATGCGGTAGACATGACCAAACCAACATAGCCTTCTTTCCATAATGATATTTTCAAATTTCCATTGTTGCGTTCTCTCTGACACACTCATTTTTTACTTTGTCCTTCCATATTATCATCAAAATGCATCTTAACCATTTATGATTAGCAGCCTCAATTTTTCTCATGGCTGATGCTGTGATTGGACATAGCTCAGCACCATATAAGAGTGTAGATAGCACCAGTGCTTGGTATAGCTTCATCTTTGTTGACAGTGCAATGTGTTTTGATCTCCAGATCTTGGATAGTCTACTGAATGCTGTACTTGCTTTTCCAAGTCCAACCAGCACTTCTTTCTCACAGTTACCTGTATGAGAGATGAAACTGCCCAGGTGGCAGAAGTTCTCTGTCATATCTAATATTTATCCTACAGCCGTTATGTATTTGTCATCATTCCATGCTTAGCTGACTAACACTTTGCATTTGTCAGGATTAATTTTCAGGATTACTTTTCCACCCTGTTTCTCCACTGATGTGGTCATTGTCTGCATTCCACTCCATGTTGTATCAATTAGAGCTATGTCATCAGAAAAGTGCAGCCACATAGCTCGTCAATCATCGACCCATTCCAGTCCCACTGAGCTTCCATGTAATGCTTTCTGCATAACCCAATCAATAACTATTGCAAATTACAAGGGAGACAGTATACATCCCTGTCGTACCCCAGTGACCACCACAAACCAGTCACTGTACTCATTATTCACCCAAATTGTGCACTTGCTATATCGATACAGACTCTTAAAGAGTGTGATGAATTTTGGAGAAATCCCATATTCTGCCAAGATGTTCCCTAGTGATGGTCTGTGTATGCAGTCAAAAGTTTTTTTGAAGTCCACAAAGTTGACAATGACTGGTTTCTTCCAAGCTGTTGCTTTTTCTAGAATTCGTCTTGGCACAAATATCTGGTCAGTGCAGGATTAACTTGATCTAAATCCAGCCTGTTCCTGTCTGAGTCTGTCATCAACTGCTCCTTTCAGTCTAGTCAGTAATATATTGGCAAAAACTTTGCCTGAGACTGAAAACAATGTGATTTCACACCAATTTGTGCAGTCTCTAAGATCTCCCTTTTTCACAGGTTTCATAGGTGTGTACTAGGCTAATGGTCCTGGAGCCTTTACAAGCCTAGCCCATAGGATTACCCTGGCATGGTGCCACCCAACCTTAGTTCCTAGTGTCTCTGTTGAGTAGAGCCACTGGAGTGATCCCCGGGGGGAATTTTCTATTATACATCCACTCACCAATATTTCTCTTGAAGAGGGTCAGTGATGTGCGATGCTTGTCATGTATGGGCAGTCTCTGGGTTATGAACCTGTCCCTCCAGCATGTTCTGTTGATTGTGGTAGTGATGTTGAGGTCTCTGCAGTGTGTGGTGCGGAGGGACTGTGATTTTTTTAGATGTAGCATTTCTAACAGAGCTGGGTCAGACATGGCTTTGTAAGTCAAGCAAAGATCGCCTCTAAGTAGGCGATATGAGACAAAGAATAGTTGGAGCTTTTTTGAGTCTGTCCATATCGGACAAGTGTTTAAGGCCTAGGATCCTCTTTGTGAGGTACTTTTGAGGCCTCTGCAGTTGCTGCAGGTGTCTAGTGAGGTACATGCCAAATGGGGCATTATACTTGATGATTGGCCTAATGAGGGAAGAGTAGAGGGAGACAATGACCTCTTTCTTCCTGGATGCAAATCCCTTAGTAATGAGATGTGCCACATAGAAGGACTTTCAGACCACAGTGGCAACATGGTGGCCAAAAGAGAGGTTGCTGTCAACCTGTGTTCCCAGATCTCTTATAACGCCTTCTGTGTTCAGTGGACTACCATCAATGTGGTAATTCAAGGGAACCAGGTTTGTCCCAAAGGGGATGAAGACACATTTTTTGGTATTGAGCTTAAGGCCATGGTTCTGACACCAGTCGTTGGTCTCATTAAGGCCTTTCTGTAGGATGTCAGCATCACTTGGGGACTTAATAATAGCTCCCAACTTGCAATCATCTGCGAACTTTGTCAGCCAAAGTCTCTTTGTGTTGGCCTGGACTTCAGAGAAGTAGATACCAAACAGGAGAGGACCCAGGACCGAAACCTGTGGGACTCCACTCATGAATGGTCGGCAGTCTGACTTGGAGTCAGCTACTTTCACACTGCAGGTTCTGTGAGCAGTTTGCAACCCACCTAGTGATACAGGGGTTGATGCGTACCTCAGTAAGTTTTTCTATAATTCCTGAGTGGGGAATGGTATCAAAGGCCTTGGCCAGATCAAGGTAGGCTGTATGAACTATCTTATCTTCATCCACAGCTCTGGTGACTGACTCAAAGAAGTTAACCAAGTTGAGCAGGCATGACCTACCTTCACAAAACCAAACTGTGTAGGGATCCAGAGTTTGGAGATTCCCTATATCCTTGTTTATTAGGTCCATGATGATGTGTTCCACAGCTTTACATATCAGACTCGTTAGGCTAATGGGGCAATAGTTCCCGGGAACTGTAGTCACTCCTCCTTTGTGGAGAGGGATGACAGTGCACCATTCAGTGGGGACAAAGCCTGAGGTGAGGCTGTGACTGAACAGGGCACACAGGTGAGGTGCCAGTTCACTCTGTAGATAATGCAGAACACAGCCAGGGATACTGTGAGGTCCCATAGAAGTTGTATTCTTGGTCTTGGACAGTGCTGTTTTAACCTGTGCAGCAGTAATACTGGGTGCCTGGCAATCTACTGGTATTGTGATTGGTCCTGGGGGGGGGGGGGGGGGGTAAAGTTAGCACTGAATCTGTTCGCCAGTATATTTGCAATATCTGTTGGCATGGTACAGGAGATACCATTGTGCAGTAGTTCAAAGCAAGCAAATCTGGGTATTGCCATGGAGATTCTTTACATAACTATAGAAGGCCTTGTGGTTGTCTTTACTATCTGCTGCAATTCTGTTTTCATAGCTAGCTTTAGAGGATTTGATGAGGGATCTCAACCTTTTGCTGAGGCTGATAAGGGAGTCTTTCCAGTCTTGGGACTTCATCTTATTCTGCATCAGTTTCCTCCTTCTGTTGTACAGTTTGTTTATGACAGGGGACGATCAGATTGACATCCTTTTTTTTTTTTGAGGAGAGCGTCTTAGTTCTATCAGGTATGGAGAGATTCATGCATTTGTGTACGTGTTTGTACAGTGCATTGGTTTATGATATGGAGGGCATGCAACTATTCTCCATTTGCATGGGTGCCGTGAAGTTAGCCACCTCTGTTTTTAGGAGTTTAAAGTTAGCTTTGGAGACGTTTGGTTACCTTTGTTGGGGGGCTGGGAGGGATGTGGATTTCCAAGGTGATTAACTTGTGATTGGATCTAACCAGGGAGGAGCTGACTATTGGTGTGGAGCAAAGGTCGCCCATGTTAGTAATGACCAGGTCAAGGATGTTGCTACCTCTAGTGGGGGTAAAAACGAATTGATCCAGGGCATTGGAATTAATGAATTCCAGAAAGCGTTGGGCAAGTGTATTGGTACATGAGTAGTTTTCCCAGTTAATGGAGGGGTAGTTGAAGTCCCCCAGTATAAGAGTGTTAGGTTGGACCCTAATATTCTCCAGGGTGCTTAGGAATGTGGAGTGTGAATCTCGGGACATGCCTGAGGACCTATAGCAGCCTACAACCTGAATCACGGTCTTAACCAATGTTAGCTGCACCTGAAGTATCTCAGATGCATTATGTTGGGCTACCAGTCTGGAGGTGTGCGCATCCTTTATGAATATGGAGACACCACCGCCTTTGGATCTTCGGTCCATGTTCTGGGGCCGAAAGGTGTGAAATAAGTTGTAGCCTGGTAGTGCAGGTGTGCTTTCCGCTGCCTTGAACCAGGTCTCTGTTACCACACAAATGTTGATTTTCTCCATTTTAAGAAGTACTTCGAGCGAGTGCATTTTGAGATTTAGACTTCTAGCGTTGAGCGGCATGACCCTCAAATTGTATTTGTTTGTAGCTGTTACAGTGGTAATTTGGTCTTTGGAACACTGCCTAAAAAAGGCACCATAGGGGTGGCAAAAGCCTTGGCCAGTATCCAGAAGACCAGGGGTGACAGATGCAGGCCATCTTTAGTAAACCATTGAGGTCTGTCAATCATGACATCCCAGGCAGACAGATCCTGGATCCCCTTAGAAAGACACCAGAAACTTAGCCAATTGTTGAAATCGATTATTTTCTGCTTGTACTGTGGTATCATTCTGGGTGATGGTAGGATGCTGCTCAGGGCTAGGATCATACCCACCTGGGCTACATAATCCGAGAGCTCCTCCATGTCTCTTTTCATGTAGTCCAGGGAGGTACGTCTCAGGTTATTCACACCCACATGTACAATGACAGAGTCATATTTGTACCTGTTGTTGAGCGTCTTGAGTGCGTGCATTATGTGGCGATTCCTGGTGCCTGACAGGCAGCTGACTGTTACTTTCTCCTTATTCAACCTAGTAAGTGGGACATCAGTGTGCCTTACTATCGAGTCACCTATGACTAGTGTGTTGGGCATGCTGTTTTGCCTCAAGGGGTTTTGGTTGAGTGGCATACTGTTTAGGAGAGTTGCGCATCTCATGATTAGTGTTGTGGTCTAGTGGTCAAGTGCGTTTCTGCTTTGGAGGTCTCTGCTGTTTGGTTAGATTTTTATTGAGAGCCTCCGCAAAGGTGGGTGTGTGGTTTGTGTTTTTTTGTGAAGGCAATGCTGGTGTGTGTTCAGGAGGGCTATGTGTTCCATGTGGTGTGGTGCAAGTGTTGACCTTCTCCTCTTCACCAGCTATTCCAGTCTTGGTTGGAGAGTGCGTGGCTTCCAATTTGGATATACAAGTGCATCTCTCACAAGTCTGAGTGTTGGGGGTAAGAAGATAGGGTTGTCAGTGTACATGAGGCAGTTGCTACATTGCCTCAGGATGCCCAAGTTCACCAGGATAATAGGGGACAGCACAGGGACTGACCTTTACACATGCCTGGAGGGGTGGGCATTAATAAGAACTGGAGCGGTTTCCTTGTAGAACGTTTAGTGCTGGTAACACTTTTGTGTACTACAATAATTGCTACAAGAATTCTGGTAAAGTGCTCTACTAACAAGCTAGTAAAAGTGAAGGGGAGGAGAGAAATAGCAGATCTAAGGGAAAAATGGAAGAACAGACTTTGACACTGCTCAGAAGCTTACAAACAGTCCTGGATACAGCAAATCTGTATCTGGACTAGATTAGTTACAGGAAAGGTGGGAAACAAGCGCAGATGTAGGCTTTTAAACCAAAAAGTTGAAAGAGATGGAAACACTGCCAAATGGTCAATAAACTACAATTTCTGGGCCAAAAATCACTCCTCTTGTGGTAGATAGGCTACCTAGTGCTTACCACTCCCACTGATACAAACCAGTTACAAGTGGCGTTCCTCAGGTAGAGGGATGATGATGATGCTATTTTTCCACTCATCTGGTACCTGTTCTCGATTCCATACGTTGTTAAAGATATGTGTGAAATATTCCACTGAAGACATACTTTAGCAGCTCTGATTGTATCTGGTCTGTTCCAGGTGCTTTTCCATTCTTTGGTTTGGCTATGGCTTCCTATGCTTCAATCTCACTATGTCTGCCAAGTTCATATCCAGAATCACAGGTTCATAGGTAGGTACTAGGCTACCTACCCGAAGGCATTTATAAGACTTGCCGGAAAGTGTTGACTTTTGGTGCCCCCTTAGATTAGTTCCCTGCGCCTATGTCCAGCAGAGACACTGAAGTGATCCCTGGGGTATACTTTGTTTCCCATCCACTCGTCAAGGTTTCTCTTGAAGAGGGTTAGTGAGGAGCTCTGCCTAATGTAGATTGGAATCCTGTTCCAGAGCATGGGAAGTCTCTGGGACAGGAATCTATCCCTCCAGCATGTCCTATTTATTGTTGTGGTGAGGTTTAGATCACTAGAGTGTGTTGCTCAAGGTGGGGCATGTCCATCTATTCTGGGTTGGACATGGCCTTGAATGTCAGGCAGAGATCACCTCTGAGTAGGTGGTATGCAACTGAGTACAGTTGGACTTTCTTCAGTCAAGCTGCATAGGGCATCTGTTTGAGGCCAGTGATCCTCTTGGTGAGGTACTTCTGTGGTCTTTCAAGCTGTTGCAGGTATCTTGTAAGGTACATCTCAAATGGGGCGTACTACTCTATGATGGGTCTGATAAGTGATGCGTAGAGGGGCACAATGACCTCCTTTGATCTGGATGAAAACCCTTTTGTGATTAGGTGGGCCACATAGAAGGATTTTCTAACCACTTTGGCAATGTGATTATCAAAGGAGAGGTTACTATCTACTTGGGTCCCCAGATCCCTTATTACATCTTCCATATTTAGGGGGCTACCACCTATGTGGTAGTTTGTGGGTACTATGTTTTTTCCAAAGGGGATGACTATGCACTTTTTGGCATTTAGCTTGAGGCCATGGTTTTGACACCAGGTATCTGTCTCAGTGAGACCCTTTTGGAGGATGTCTGTGTCAGCCAGAGAGTCAATTATAGCCCCTAGTTTGCAGTCGTCTGCGAACTTGGTCAGCCACAGTCCTCCTGTGCTTGCCTGTATCTCTGAGAAGTATATGCCGAACAGGTGAGGTCCTAGGACTGAGCCCTGGGGAATGCCACTTGTAACCGGTTTAGAGTCAGACCTAGTTCTGACAACTCTTACCATGTGGGTTCTGTCCGTGAGCCAGTTGGCAACCCATCTCATGACGTAGGGGTTTATGTTCAGGCTAATGAGCTTGTCTATAACACCTGAATGGTGTAGAAGGCCTTTGCGAGGTCTAGGTAGGCTGTGTGGACCACCTTTCCCTCGTCTATAGCCTTGGTAACTATCTCAAAAAGTAGGCCAGGTTTAGGAGACATGATCTGCCCTTAAAGCCGAACTGGGTAGGGTCCAGTGTTTGGAGGTTCCCAACATCTCTGTTAATGAGATCCATCATGATGCACTCCATAGCCTTACAAACCAAGCTAGTCAGGCTTATAGGGCGATAGAGTCTGTTGTGGCTCCACCTTTGTGGAGCGGAATAAGCATTGCTGTACACCACTCTGTGGGCACGTAGCCTGTGGAGAGGCTGAGTTTGAACAGTGTGTTTAGGTGAGGGGTTAGTTCATCTTTGAGCTCGTGTAGAAAGCAGCCTGGGACACTGTCCGGTCCCACTGATGCTGTGTTTTTGGCTTTGGAGAGGGCTGTTTTAACCTGAGTGTCTGTGATTTCAGGGGTACTACATTCTTCTGGTATGGTTATGGGCCCTTTTGGGGTGAGAGGGGGATGAAGTTTGCACTGAACCTGTCTGCCAGGATGTTGGCAATATCAGTCGGTTCAATGTATTTTGTGCCATTCTGCACTAACTGAGCAGATCTGAGAATTGCCACTTAAGACTCTTGACATAGCTAAAGAATGCCTTGTGGTTATCTTTGGAGCCCTTGGCAATTTTTCTTTCGAAAATAGCCTTGGATGATTTCATGAGGGATCGTAGTTTTTTGCTGATACTGATCAGGGATGTCCTCCCTTCTTGGGATTTTACTCTCTTCTGTACTCATTTCCTCCTTCTATTGTATAGCTTGTTTATGGCAGGGGTCCACTAGACTGGTTTCCTTTTCTTGGAGGAGTAAGTCTTGGATTGGCTTGGGATAGCATGATCCATGCATTCTTGTAGATGCCCGTAGAGTGCATTTGTAAAGGATTTTGCAGCTTGGACAGCGTTATCCTTTAACATGGTGGCTTTGAAACTTTCCATCTCAGTCTTAAGTAACGTGAAGCTTGCTTTTGAAAAGTTTTTCACTGTGGTTTCTTTGACCGGGAGTGGGGGCGGAATGTGGATATCCAGAGTGATTAGTTTTTGGTCAGATCTAACCAGTGAGGGGTTGACCTGCGGTGTGGAACACCAGTCGCCCATGTTGGTGATGACCAAGTCCAATATGTTGTCACCTCTGGTGGGGATGTTGACCAGTTGATCCAGGGGGTTACGAGTTTATAAATTCTAGGAAATGTTGGGCAAGGGAGTTAGTACTTGAGTAGTTCTCCCAGTTAATGTTTGGGTAATTGAAATCACCCAATATTAGGGTGTTTGGTAGGACCTTTATGTTTCCCAGTGTTTCCAGAAATGTGGAATGGAGGTCCTGGGACATGGTGGGTGATCTGTAGCAAGCTACAATTTGGATTGCAGTTTTGTCCATTGTTATTTGCACGTTGATGATCTCTGAAGCATGGTGCTGTGCCACTAACCTAGAGGTGTGGGTATCCTTGATGAATATGGATACACCCCCGCCTTTTGCATTTCGGTCTGGGTTTTGTGGCCAAAATGTATGGTATGAGTTGTAGCCTGGTAGTGTTGGGGTGCTCTCTGGAGCCTTAAACCAGGTTTCTGTTACTGCACATATATCGATTTTCTCCATACTGAGGAGTGCCTCGAGTGCGTGCATTTTGAAGTTAAGACTTCTGGTGTTGAGTAGCATTACCCTCAGTTTTTTGTTACTTGTGTGATTTACGGCGGTGGGTTTGTCTTTTGAGCCTTGCCTAAAATAGACACTACGGGGTTGGCAAGAGCCTTGGCCAATATTTGAAAGCCTAAGGGTGACAGGTGCAAGCAGTCTCTAGCAAAGCAGCGTGGCTTGTCAAGCATGTCATCTCAGGCTGACAGACACTGGATCCCCTTTGAATGACATCAGAAGCTTAGCCAATTGTTGAAATTGATAATTTTTTTCTTTATACCGCGGTATCCTTCTTGGTGAGGGCAGAATGCTACTCAGGGTCAGGGTCATACTGGCCTGACCTATGTGATCAGAGAGCTCCTCCATGTCTCTTTTCATGTAGTCCAGGGAGGTACGGCTCAGGTCATTCACACCAACATGGACAATGACAGAGTCGTATTTGTACTTGTTCTGGAGTGACCTGAGTGCTTGTGTTATGTGGTGGATCCTGGCACCTGACAGGCAGCTAACAGTAACCTTCTCCTTGTTCAGCCTAGTGAGTGGGACGTCAGTGTGGCTGACTACAGAGACACCTATTACTAGTGTATTGGGTATGTTATTTTGCCTTAAGGGCTGTGATTGCATGGCACACTGGTTTTGTGAAGTATGTGTTTCATGGTTTGTGTTGGGGGGGGGGGGTTGAGGTTGCTTGGATGTCTGCTTTGGAGGTCTCTTGTCACTTTTGCAGATTTTTATTTAGAGCCTCCGAGTATGTTTTCGTGTATTTATGTGTGTTTTTTGCCGGTGCTGGTTTCATAGGTCTATGTGAGACTGGTGGTGTGATGCAAGTAATTCCCTTCCCCTTTTGACTGCCTGGTCCAGTTTGGGGTTGAGAGAGCTTAGCCTCCAGTTTGGCTGCATAATTGCATCTTTCGCATTTATTAGTGTTTGGTGGGTGGAGGAGACGGTTGTCTGTGTACATGAGGCAGTTGTAACATTGCCTCAAAATGCCCAGATTCACCAGTTGGACAGGAGAGTACATCTGAAACTGCCCTTTGGACATGCCTGGATAGGTACAGTGAACTGTTTTACTGATTGGCTGGTAGTTTTGAGCAAGTACCGAGCTGAGAAGTGAATGGTTTGAGTGCTTAAGTTGAGAGTTTGTCTAGTTCCAAGGGAAAAATTGAAGCGTAGACTTTGCGGAGCCAGAAATGGTTATACCCCAGCTAACCAGTGCTGCCCAGCGCGCACAACCACGCAAATACAGGATTTATAGCAGGGAAATGAAACATATAGAAATTAGCCCAAAATGGCCAATAAACTACTAATTTCTGGGCTGAAACCACTCCTCCAGGGACAGATAGGCTGCTCAAAGCTCCCCTCTCTCACAGGTGAACAGAGAAATTTCCTTCTATCCAAGTAAGGTATGGGCAAACACAGAAACTTGTAACACAGCCCTGAATTCAGCACTAACCTGAAAACTGGACTATACTAGCTTGGAAAGGTGGGAAAACAAGTATATTTTTTGCTTTTTTTTTCAGAAAATAAAGCAGATACAATCAAAAAAACACTTTAAATGCACAGAAATGGCTATCACACTTGAGTGTGTAGCCTACAACAGTTAAACAGGTAATTTAAACACAAAAACAACTTTGCTAAAGTGCAGGCAGTAAAATAAGTACAATATGTAGTTGAAACAAGCTTTTTAAATCACAGAAACTAAAAAAAAAAAAATCGGCATTTTACGCGGAATTAGCTAAAGGCAGCAAGAAAATGCAGAAAAATGATAATCACTCCAAAGTCTCTCTCTTGTCTCTGCTGCTGTAGAACTCTGCAGGGCAACAGACAGGAGCTTGCTGAGCTGTATACAAGCGCAAAAACCTCACAAATGCGGGTTTTATAGCAGGGAAATGAAAGAGATAGAAATTAGCCTAAAATGGCCAATAAACTACTAATTTCTGGGCTGAAACCACTCCTCCAGGGACAGATAGGCTGCTCAAAAGCTCCCCTCTCTCACAGGTAAACAGAGAAACTTCCTTCTATCCAAGTAAGGTATGGGCAAACACAGAAACTTCTAACACAGCCCTGAATTCAGCACTAACCTGATAAGTGGACTATACTAGCGTAGAAATGCAGGAAAACAAGTATATATATATATTTTTTCAGAAAATAAAGCAGATACAATCAAAAAAACATTTTAAATGCACAGAAATGGCTATCACACTTGAGTGTGTAGCCTACAACAGTTAAACAGGTAATTTAAACACAAAAACAACTTTGTTAAAGTGCAGGCAGTAAAATAAGTACAATACGTAGCTGAAACAAGCTTTTTAAATCACAGAAACTCTAAAAAAATCTGTATTTTAGGAGGAATTAGCTAAAAGTAGCAAGAAAATGCAGAAAAATTATACTTAATCACTCCAGTGTTGACACTTGGCTGTCATTGCAGATATCTGGTGTGGGGCAGTTTAGCTCAGATTCAAAATGTTCTTGCCATCTCTTTAATTGTTCCTCTTGCAGTTTTGCAGTTTTTCCATTTGCTAATATAATAGGTGGTCTCTCTTTATTCTCATCCAAAAGTTCTTTGGCAACACAATATAATGCCCTGGAATTTCCTATCACTACCACTGTTTCTCAACCCATAACTTTTTGTCAGTCTTGCACATCTTTTTGACTATTTTATCCTTCTGTTCATCTTCTTCAATCACAGTGTCTACTGACTGGCCTGTTTGGTATGCCTGCTCTTGTTTTCGTTTGCAATCATGTCGTGCATTATTGGCTTTCCAAGTTTCAACTGTTATCCACTCCTCTTTTCTTTTGCCTCCTTATACCCAAATGTTGCTTCTGCACTCTTTGATAACCATCTTGAATTGGTCCCATTGCTGTTCAATGTTGCCATCTACACTCTGTAGGGCAGAGAACTGGTTTAGCACCTTGGTGTTTTATTTGGTTTGCACATCAGGTGATGTCAACATGTCAGTGTTAAATCGAGGAGATACTGGCTTTTTCTTTTGTCTCTTGAGTTCTGTTTTTATTGACATGACCACAAGGTAGTGATCAGATGCGACATCAGTTCCCCGCTGTACTCTGACATCATGAAGCATAATCAACCATTAACAAGATATGCAAATGTGATTCATCTGATTCACCATGTATCCATCGGGTGAATGCCATGTTGCCTTATGAATGTCTGTGTTCGAATATTCTGCCCCAAGCTTTAAGGTGACTGTCACTACAGAACTGCCGTAATCTATAGCCATTATGCATTCTGTTTCCTAAAGTAGCAGTGCCAATGACATGTTCATATCCCTCATTGTTGCTTCTGATTTGAGTACTGAAATCACCCATCACAATTCTAAGGTCATAGCCGGGAACTGAGGTCATCACATCTTGTAGCTGTTCATAGAATTCTTCCTTTTCAGTATGTTGCAGCTTCTGTCAGTACATAAACTTGTAGTAACATTAGTTTGGTGAAACAGCTCTATAGGCATGCTGAAATAATTCTGTCACTGACTACTTCCCAACTGACTAAAATTTTTGATGCCTCCTTGCTAAGCAGTATGCCAACCCATTCTCATGCTGTGTACTGCAACAGAACCACATGGTGAGAGTAGCAGAAGGAAATAGCCTTTGAGATTCAGGAAGCAAATGATAGTTTGGAGTCTGGTTGTCCTAACCTGGAACCCATAAATGAGACAAACAGCTGATCTGTTTTTCTGATATTTTTAGTTTTTCCCCCTATTTTGGAGGGTTGGAGAAAAAGATACGCAGACTGACCGATTGAGGGTTAGCTCACTAATCACGTTTAGCGTGAAAGATGGATTGGCCCCTTTGGCTTACCCTGTCTTTGTGGAAGTTGAGCAAGGACAAAATAGCTATGAGGACATGGAGTTCTGAAACCCTTTGGGCTGAATTCAAGGCCATGAGAGCACTGTTTTCCAAGTACAGAATTTTAGAGTAGCTAAAGCAGCCAGTTCAAAAGGGGGTAAAGCAAGCTTTTCCAAAACAAAATTAAAGGTCCCATGGTGGGGTGACAGGTCTCCTTGAGGGGTTTAAGGTGTAAAACTCCCCTTAGAAAAAGCTTAAAATCTGTTCTGGACATGAGAAGGGGTTCCAAAGGTAGACAAGCATTCACAGCATATATGTGAGCTTTAATGGAACAATAGGCCAATCCCGAATGTAGTAAGTCGCACAAGTAGGAGTACTGTGGGGGTGTCTGATGTAAAGGGTTTTTTGTTTGCCTTAATGCACCAGATGGAAAATCTCTTCCACTTGGCTGTGTAAGACTTCCTGATGTTAGGTTTCCTGCCTAACTGTAGGACATGAACAACTTCTTCAGAAAAGGTGTGTCTTGTAGGGAGAATCCTAGCATCCAGAGGTTTAGACTGAGTGAAGTCAGAATGGGATGAAAGAGCTGCCCTTTCTGTTGAGTGATTAGATATGGCATTGGAGGGATTCTCCAGTAATTTCCCTTTGATAGGTAAAACAGGAGCAGAAACCAGTGCTGTCTTGGCCAGAAAGGTGCCAGAAGCAGGAGTTTTTCAGATTCGTCCTGGACCTTAAGATGTAGCCTTGGGACAAGATATAGAGCAGGGTATGCCTAAAGGAACTTCCCCATCCAGTGGAAGGAGAAAGCATCTATCCTTCAGGCTTGAGGTGACAGATTCCTTGCACAGAAATGCGGGGCAGGTGATGCTCAGAGAAGGCAAAAAGATCTATATGGGGAATCCCCCATCTGAGAGTAATGGATTTGAATACCTCTGTGTTGAAGGACCATTCATGAAGGTTCTTTATGTCCTTGCTTAGACAGTCTGCCAATATGTTCTCTTGACAGGGAATATATATCATTGTAAATATACGATTCAGCTGACAGGCTAGGTACCAGATCTCCTGTGCTAACATGCATGGGGGGAGGTTCTTATTTTTCCATGCTTGTTTATGTACCATATCACAGTGGTGCTGTCCATCTGCACCAACACAGTGCCTGGTTTCCAAAGATGTAAGAATGTCTGTAGGACTTGCAGAAGTATCCTCATTTCATTGATGTGTTCTTTTGAGTACATGGACAGGCTGCCCTGTCTGAAGCACCTGTAAACAGGACTTGGTTGTACTGGGTTGCAGTGAATGGAAGACCTGGATTGAACTTAACCTGGCTGCTCCATCAAAGGGGTCCCATTTTCATGCATGGAAGAACAGGAAAGTGGGTATCGAGAGGGTGGCAGTGCTGGGACCACACTGACATACCACTGTAGTTTCCTTACGTGTAGCCTGGGGAGGGGCAGCATAGAGATGGTAGCAACCATCAGTCCTATGGCCCCGACAGCTTGTCTGGCTAAACAATAATCCTTTCTGGAAAGCATTAAGAACTTGCTGGTTAAGGAGGTGACCTCCTCCTGAAGAACAGATGTGTGCATGGTAGACTTGTCCCGATTGCATCCAAGAAAGATCAGCTGTTGGGTGGGAATGAGATGGGATTTTTCGTAGTTGATGGTGAAAATTCAAAAGTCACACAGTGTAGTGAAGGTGCTTTAGAAGCGTGCCCCTGGATAAAGTGTGGAGTAGAAGGTCTTCCAGGTAAGGGAAGATTTATATGCCCCGAGTGCAGCAGAAAACCACTACTTGGGCCAGACACTTTGATCTTTTACAGCTCCAAGGGTTTTCACAAAGGGCAAAACAGTAAATTGAAAATGTGATGACCCAGTGAAGAGCCTGACAAATTGTCTCCAGGTAGGGCAGATTTGAAAATGAAGACAGGCACCCTCTAGGTCTAAGGATACCAGAAAAGCATGAGGAAGTAGGAAGGATAGAAGAATTTATAAAGACAGCATTTTGAAAGAGGGAACACTCAGAAAGGTGTTTAGCTAGGAGAGGTCAAGGATAGGTCTCCACTAATCTCTTTCCTTGGGACAAGAAAGATATTGGAGTAAAATCTCTTTTCTAAATAGGATGGAGGTGGGCATCTTCTAGGATTCCCTGAATCAGTATGTCTTGCACAATAAGGTCTAGGAGGTGTATCTGGTTGGGAGGAGGGGGAATTACCCTGGGCATTCGGCTGCTTTCCCAAGACATATTGTGACCCTCCATGATATTGGTCAAGACTCACTTGTCTGAGGTTATTCCTTCCCAGAAAGAAAAAGAAAATAAAAAGAGGGAATCTTTTTGGAAGAAGAGTGGAGGGGTATGGTTTGGAGAACGAATGGGAGGCATATAGTCACATGGGCCTACACCAAACAGAGGCCTCCCAGAAGAAGTATCCCACAGAGTTTTCTTTTCTGGGAATCTTTTCTTAAGAATTTTCCTTTGCCTATGAGGTGTTCTAGGATCTCCCTTGGCAAAAGACATACTTTTTGTTGGATAATTCCTATGGTAACTGTGACCTGCACAAAGCAGAACCTGACAGCTATCTCTTATTCTTTCCTTGTTCCTGCCTTGAAGAGACTGGCTTGTGGGCCAAAAAGGCAGTTGTTATCCAAGGGGGTCTCTAGAATCTCAGACTTGAAATCTTCTGGAATAGTTTGGCCTATAGCCAGACATACTGCCTGATCTCGGAGCCAATAGTAGCCACCCTGGAAGAGGCATCCACAGCATCATAGCTGCATTTTATACTGTGCCTAGCTATCCGAGAAGCCTGGGTCACTTGAGACTACATATGTTGTTTTGACTCCAGTGTCTGGAGCTCAGTGATGGTCTTCCTTAAGGAAAGTAACACAGAGAGTAAGTATTTGGTCATTTGAATTTGGCTGTTTATAGCCCTGAAAGCTAAAGTACAGGAAGTATAGACTTCCTTGCCCTACCTGCCCATTGCTTGAAAGTCCTCGTCGTTGGGGAGAACATCAGTGCCAGGAAGCAATTTGTATGGTTTGTCTGAGGCCAGGAAAACTGCAGCTGGGTCTGCCACAGGCTTTTTGTACAGGGACTTTAGTTCACCCAGAATCCTATACAACCTATCTGGTCTTTTTGGAGCAGAAGGCTGAGAACTGGCTTAAAATGCATCCAAGTAAGCATCTAGCATGGGGGAACTGGAGCAGGAACAGGATTGCTCATCTCTAATAAGTTGTAGTATCTCTTTTGCACCTTATACACCTGTCTGAATTGCCATTCAAAATGTTTCATCATAGTTTGTAAGGTTTCTCCAAAGGAGGCTGCTTCAAAGGGGGAATCTGGAGAGAATGAATCTCCCTCATCTGAGGAAAGCTGTTCTGGAGTGTGTCACTGGGAAGCGTAGTTAAGAGAAAATCAGAATCCCTGTCTAGTTACTCATCATAAGAGAAAGAATCTAAGGCTTGTTTGTGTGGTGTGGCTTGAGAAGGCTGATTTACAAAGGAAGGTGGCTTCACAGACATGATTGCCTTGAATAACTCCAAAAGTCAAGCCATTCTTTCTGTGTGGACACAGAAGGGGAAGTCAAATGCTTAAGCTTTTGATTTTTCTTCTTAGGGGTGACATCTGCCTGAAGCAACATAGGGGATTCTGAGCCTTGATGCATTTTTATCAGGGAAACAGGAATCTCTTCCTGCACAAATATCAGAGGGATTCATCCAGAGCCCTCTGAGATAATGAAGATGAGTAACTAGACAGGGATTCTGATCTTTCTCTTAACTACTCTTCCCAGTAACACACTCCCAGACAGATTTCCTCAGATGAGGGAGACTCATTCTCTCCAGATTCCCCTTGGAAGCAGCCTCCTTTGGAGAAACCTTACAAACTATGATGAAACATTTTGAATGGCAATTCAGACAGGTGTATAACAAGCAAAAGAGACACTACAACTTAGAGATGAGAGTCCTGCTCCTGCTCCAGTTCCACCCAAGCTAGATGCTTCTTGGATGCATTTTAAGCTAGTCTCAGTCTCCTGCTCCAAAAAGACCAGATAGGTTGTACAGGGTTCTGGATGAACTAAAGTCCCTTTATAAAAACCCTGTGGCAGACCCAGCTGCAGTTTTCCTGGCCTCAGACAAACCATACAAATTGCTCCTTGGTGTGTTTCCATATTCATAAAGGATGTGCACATCTCCAGACTGGTAGCCCAACATAACACATCAGAGATACTTCAGGTGCAGCTAACATTGAGTAAGACAGTGATTCAGGTAGTAGCCTGCTATAGGTCCCCAACCATGTCCCAAGACTCGCACTCCATGTTCCTAACCACCCTGCAGAATATTAGGGTCCAACCTAATACTCTCTTACTAGGCGACTTCAACTACCCCTCCATTAACTGGGTAAACTACTCATGTACCAATACACTTGCCCAACGTTTCCTAGAGTTCATTAATTCCAGTGCCCTGGACCAGCTCATTCTTACCCCAACTAGATGTAGCAAAATCCTTGACCAGGTCATTACTAACATGGGTGACCATTGCTCTACACCAATAGTCAGCTCCTCCCTGGTTAAATCAGACCACAAATTAATCACCTTGGAAATCCACATCCCTTCTATCCCCCCACCCACGCAAAGGTAACCACCATGAAAAACTTCTCCAAAGCTAACTTTGGGCTCCTAAAAACAGAAGTGGCTAACTTCACGGCACCCATGCAAATGGAGAACAGTTGCGGGACTTCAGAATCATACACCAATGCACTTTATGAGCACGTACACAAATGCACGGATATCGCCATACCCAACAGAACCAAGATGTTCTCCTCCAAAAAAAGGAAGCCAATTTGGTGGTCCCCTGCCATAAACGAACTCTACAACAGAAAAAAGAAATTGATGCAGAATAAGGTGATGTCCCAAGACTGGAAAAACTCCCTTATCAGCCTCAACAAAAAGTTGAGATCCCTCATCAAATCCTCTAAAGCTAGTTATGAAAAAGTACAGTTTTGTACCTACCATAAATGTAGATGTTCGAGGATCCACATTGCTGCAGTCCTAACCATTGGGGTAGTCCGCTGTCCCAGTCGGCCCGAATACCAAAGTATATGGCGGACATCGGTCAAGGCGCATTAGTCTGACGTCAGGACGTCAGGGTACTAATGCGCATGACCGACGTCATATCCTCAGTCTTTTCTTGCCCCAGATGTCAGAAGACCCTAAAAAGACAAGGCCAAAACCAAAAACACCAAACACTCCTGCACCAAAAATATGTACAATATATACAAAATTACAAGAGTATAACCTCACCCACACAACCACCCCTAAACACAGAGGGAAGGAGGGAGGTAAATTGGACTGCAGCAATGTGGATCCTCGAACATCTACATTTATGGTAGGTACAAAACTGTACTATGTTCTTCATTCCACATTGCTGCAGTCCTAACCATTGGGTAGAATCCCAAAGCAGAGGTAAGGGAGGCTGGCAAATCATAAGGAAGCAGGAGCTGTCAACATGCCTTGCAAAATAGCTGTGGCAAAACCAGCCCTAGATTTAGAGTAGAGAGGAAGGTGGTAATGCTTAGAGAAAGTATGCACTGAACTCCAAGTAGCTGCCTCCAAAATATCCTTAGTTGCCACCCCCCTTAGGAATGCTGTTGAAGTGGCAGTAGCCCTAGTGGAATGAGGCCTAATCCCAGCTGGAATCTCCTTGCCATGATGGGAATAACAAAATGCAATGCAAAACCCAATCCACTTAGAAATAGTTTGTTTTGACACAGGCTTGCCCTGAGAACTCAAAGCAAAAGAAACAAACAACTGCTGAGACTGCCTAAAATCCTTGGTCCTGCTTAAATAATAACGCAACTGCCTGTGTACATCTAAAGTGTGCAAAATCTTTTCCCCTTATTTTGGGGATCTGCATAGAAAGTAGGCAAATGAATAGTTTGGTTTAAAGCCACACTAGAAACCACCTTAGGCATAAAAGAAGGATTAGTGCGTAATGATACCCTATCCTTATGGAAAATCAAAAGGCTCTACCGCCATAAGGGCCTGCAATTCAGAAACCCTTCTTGCAGAAGTAATGGCCAACAAAAAGCAGTCTTCCATGACAAGTATTTCAATTCAGCAGTAGCCATGAGGCTCAAAAGGTTGTAGAGTAAGTTTCTCCAACACAAAATTGAGATCCCAAGCAGGAGTAGGAGCTCTACGTGGGGGTCTTATATTCTTTGCCCTCTAAGAAATTGCTTGAACAAAGGATGCGAAAACAATGGTGGGTCACAATCATAGTGAGCTGAAATTGCTGCAGCATGAATCTTAATGGAAGAGAAAGACAAACCTTTGTCCAATAACTCAGTAAGATATTGAAGAGCCACACTCAAATTAGGCTCAGAAATCTCCAAATTCTTTGCTGCACTCCAAAATAAAAATCTCTTCCATTTTTCTGCGTACACTTTCCTTGTACTAGGTCTTCTGGCTTCCATAATCACATTTAAAACTTGTTGAGGAAGTTGAGACCTGCTGTGTTTCAAAACAGAATATGCCAGGCTGTTAGATGAAGAGAGTGAAGCTTGACATTGAGCAGGTGACCGTCCCTCTGAGACAACAGGTGTGGAATCAAAGGTAAAGGCCATGGAGGCTTCCTTACCAGACTCCTCAGTAATGGGTACCAGTGTTGCAGAGGCCAATCTGGAGCTATTAAAATCATCCTTGGCTTGTCTTGTCTGACCTTTAGGAGCACCTTTGGGAGAAGAGGCAGAGGTGGAAAGGCATACACATGAAGATTTTTCCAACTGAAAGAAAGAGCATCCACTTTCCAAGCTGTGTGATGAAACCTCTTTGTGCAAAACTTTGGCAGCTGGTGGTTTAGTGGAGAAGCGAACAGATCTATGTCTGGAGTTCCCCATGACACTGTCAATTTCGAAATACATGAAGATCCAGTTTCCACTCGTGGGGATCCATGATTTGTCTGCTTAACACATCTGCTAAGGAGTTCTGTGCTCCGGCAGAAACCTTGCCTGAAGAGTTAGTTGCAAGCTGAGCGCAGTCTCCCATAAAATCATTGCTTGCCTGCACAACGGGTAAGAATGTGTTCCCCCTTGTTTGTTGATGTACCACATGACAGTTGTGTTGTCTGTTAGAATCAACACCTGCCCTGGAAGAAGTAACTCCTTGAAAGCCATTAATGCAAACTGGACTGCTAACATCTCCTTCATGTTGATATGTAGATGCTGTAGTCTGGCAGGCCACTTGTCTTGTATCCACTTTCCATTTAGATGAGCTCCCCAAGCAATGTCTGAGGCATCTGTCGTTAGAATCTGACTCGCCTCTGGCCGGGTCACAGAGAGTCCCTTGTTTAGGTGACATTCCTGAGCCCACCACAAAAATTCCTGTTGAATGCAAGGTATTATTTGAATGACAGTGTCCAAATCCTGGCAGTGCTGTGTCCATACATTTTGAGATACCATTGCAGCTTCCTCATATGCAGTTTGGCATTGGGAAGCACCAGAATACAAGATGCCATGAACCCTAAGGCTTGAAGGACTGTCCTTGCAGTCAGCCCGGACTGAAGAGATAGTTGATGGAAGTAAATGGAAAGATTCTTTTGTTTGTCCGGGGTTAAAAAGGCCATCTGGGCTGCTGTATTCAGTCTCACACCCAGAAAGCACATGTCTTGAGAGGGTACTAGACTGGACTTTATTTCGTTTACAGAATACCCTAGGCATCTTAGCACTGCTATCACATATTCCAAATGCTGTAAAAGGTCTTCCTTTTCTTGAGCCAGAATCAGGCAGTCGTCCAAGTAAGGATAGATTTGAATTCCTTTTAGCCTGAAGTAAGCTATCACTGGAGCCAGAACCTTTGTGAATACTCTGGGCAGTAGATAAGCCAAAGGGCAATGCAGAGAACTGATAATGGGAATTTCCAGCTCGAAAACGCAGATACTTCCTGCAACTTAGTCTGATAGGCACATGAAGGTAAGCCTCCTTGAGATCTAAAGTTACCATCCAGTGATCTTTGCCCAGCAGAGGTAAAAGCTGTTGTAACGTCAACATTTTGAACTTGGGAATGTCCAGATAAGTGTTGAGGATAGATAAATCCAAAATTGGTCTCCATGTGTTCCCCTTCTTTGGTACTAGGAACAGGCGAGAATAAAATCCTAGGCCCCTTTCTGGCACAGGAACTGGCTGAATGGCCCCTATTTGGAGTAACAGAGAAATTTGCTTGTGAGCCTCTTTTCTTTGTAGAGGAGGAATGTCTGGCATGCCTTTGAAAGGAGGCAAGGTATGGAAATAAAACCTGTAACCGTGGTGAATGATATCCAAAACCCATCTGTCTTGGGTAATTAAATCCCAATTTTCTTTGAAAAGAGCCAACCTTCCTCCCAAAGGTGCTGCCAGACGAGAACGTACTGGCAGCTGAAAAGGCAGGTCATTGGGTCTGTTTACGAAAGGACTGACCCCTGCCCTCACCAGAAGTCTGAGCAGGTGAACTCCCTGTTCTAGGCCTAAAAGAACCTTGAGCTCTGCCCCTACCACGCCTAGACCTACCCCTAGACTGGGAATCATAAGCAGGATATGTCCATCCCTTAGTAGGCCAATTTCTACTAAACTTCGGAGGCTGCACCTGCAAAAAATCTTTAACAGTTTGCATAGACTTAGCCTTGTCCTCCATTTTCTTTAAAACTGCTTCCACAGGCGAACCAAACAACACGTCAGACTGTAAAGGAGCATCCAAAATCCTTGTCTTAACATGCTCAGCTAAATTCTGATCCCTCAACCAGGCGTGCCTACGAAGAACAGAACCAGTGGCAGCCACCCTCGAGGAGGCCTGCACAGCATCAAAACCACATTGCAAGGAATGCTTACCCACCTGTTCAGACACATGAATTAATCCTGCAACTCTTTACACTCAATACCTTCCGCCAGAGCATCCACCTTAGACTTCAATTGTGAAAGGAGATAATTTTGATATTTTAACATGTGAAACTGGCAATTCAACGCCCTCATGGCTAAAGTGGAAGAAGTATACACTTTCTTTCCCCATCTATCCAAAGCCCGTGCCTCTTTATCAGGAGGAACAGGATTTTTAACAACAGAAGCCTTAACACCTTTAGGCCCCTGAGAGACAGTTTCCGGGTCTGCCCTAGGACTCTTAAAAAGATACTTATGAGCTTCAGGCACCCTATAGTACCTATCTGGTTTAACTGGGGCAGGAGGCAAAGAATCAGGGTTCAGGAAAGCCTCTGCAAAACATCTTCCACCACATTCAGAACAGGAGGTATAGCTAAAGGCCTATGCTGGGGTAAAACAAGAATTCCCTAAGCCTCTTCCTGGAATCAGAGAAATCTTGACCTTCCCATTTAAAATGCTCCCTCATGGAATGCAGAGTCTCTGAAAATGAAAAATCCTCAGGAGGAGAAGCTGAAGGAGTAGAATCATCCACATCAGAATCAGAATAAGGAGGATACTCCTGCAAGTCTTCAGCCGAAGACTCAGAAGCCTCGAACACTGCTCAAAACTCTCAAACTCAGGTTCCACCCTAGGCCTCTTATCAGGAGGGGGCATAGAACCTCTAATCATAGTAATCAAATCCTCTGCCATTTTAAGCATATGTTTCTTAGGCAAAGATCCTGAAGAGCTAGGAGAAACCCCCACTGAAGTTAAACCTGGCCTGCCTCTCAAAGAAGCCTTGGAAACAGAAGGGAGGCTCTAACCACCTTAGGAAGAGAGGGAAGAACAGCCACCTGAGAAGCCCCTTCAGCCTGGCCTACCTCCTGAGAGGACACATCCTGTAACAGTAAAGTCTCTCCCTGAGACTCCAAAGAAACTCCTGGCAGAACCTCCGGCTCCACTGAGCCTTCTAAAGAACTGACGTCCGGGACTGTCGGTTCTTCCACTCTAGGCTTTGCTGCTTTGTCCTTGCGCTTTTTGACGAAGCGGGCGCCGGAGCATCCGGCGGCATTTTATAATTACAACGCTTCCCAAAACTAACCTGGCACAGTCTAACCTTCTCTTAATAGTGCGTTTGTTAAATCTAGCACAAGAGCGGCATCCAACAACGTCGTGCTCAGGCCCTAAACAAGGTATACACAAGGTATGGTAATCCCTATGAGGTATCTGTTTCCCACAAGAAATACAGTTATTCACTTTTTCTGACATCCGGTTAAATACTGAGGCAAGAAAAAACCAAAATATTCCCCAACGGGGTACTTAGCCAACTTTGATTCGGTCTGAAACTCCGACTTCAGAAAATTTCAGAACGCCAACCTGCACTCGCAAAACTGCTTCTGCATCGGACCATGCGGCAAAAAAGACTGAGGATATGACGTCGGTCATGCGCATTAGTACCCTGACGTCCTGACGTCAGACTAATGCGCCTAGACCGACGTCAGCCATATACTTTGGTATTCGGGCCGACTGGGACAGCGGACTACCCCAATGGTTAGGACTGCAGCAATGTGGAATGAAGAACATCAGAATTGCAGCAGATAGCAAAGTTATGTAAAGAATCTCCACGGCAATAGCCAGATTTGCTCTGAGCTAATGCACAATGGTACCTCCTATACCAAGCCAACAGATATTGCCAGTATACTGGCCGACAGATTCAGTGCCAACTTTACCCCACTCCCCCCCAAAGGACCAATCACAATACCAGTAGATTGCCAGGCACCCAGTATTACTACTGCATAGGTTAAAACAGCACTGTCCAAGGCCAAGAAAACAGCTTCTATGGGACCTGACAATATCCCCGGTTGTGTTCTTCATGAACTACAGAATAAACTGGCACCTTACCTGTGTGCCCTGTTCAATCACAGCCTCACCTCAGGCTTTGTCCCTACTGAATGGCGCACCGCTACAGTCATCCCTCTCCACAAAGGAGGAGAGACTACAGACCCTGGGAACTATTGCCCCATTAGCCTGACAAGTCTGATATGCAAAGCTATGGAACACATCATCATGGACCTAATAAACAAGGATATAGGGAATCTCCAAATTCTGGATCCCACACAGTTTGGTTTTATGAAGGGCACATCATGCCTGCTAAACTTGGTCAACTTCTTTGAGTCAGACACCAGAGCTGTGGATGAAGGTAAGGTGGTTCATACAGCCTACCTTGATCTGGCCAAGGCTTTTGATACCATTCCCCACTCAGGAATCATAGAAAATCTCACTATGCTTGCCCTCAACCCCTATATCAGTAGGTAGGTTGCAAACTGGCTCACAGATACAACTCACAGTGTGAAAACAGCTGACTCCAAGTCAGACTGCCGACTAATCACGAGTGGAGTCCCACAGGGTTTGGTCCTGGGTCCTCTCCTGTTTGGTATGTACTTCTCTGAAGTCCAGGCCAACACAAAAGGACTCTGGCTGACAACGTTCGCAGACAATTGCAAGTTGGGAGCTATTATTAACTCTCCAAGTGATGTTGACATCCTACAGAATGGGCTCACTGAGACCAATGACTGGTGTCAGAACAATGGTCTTAAGCTCAATGCCAAAAAATGTGTTGTCATCCCCTCTGGGAAAAACCCGGTTCCCAAAAATTACCACATTGATGGTAGTCCACTGAACACAGAAGGCTTTATAAGAGATTTGGGAACACAGGTTGACAGCAACCTCTCTTTTGATCATCACATTGCCACTGTGGTCAGAAAATCCTTCTATGTGGCACATCTCATTACTAAGAGTTTTGCATCCAGGAAGAAAGAGGTCATTGTCTCCCTCTACACTTCCCTCATTAGGCCAATCATCGAGTACAATGCCCCATTTGGCATGTACCTCACTAGACACCTGCAACAACTGGAGAGGCTGCAAAAGCACCTCACAAAGAGAATTCTAGGCCTTAAACACTTGTCCTATATGGACAGACTAAAAAAAAAAATCCAACTATTCTCTGTATCATATCGCGTACTTAGAGGCATTCTCTGTTTGACTTACAAATCCATGTCTGACCCAGCTCTGTTAGAAATGCTACATCTAAAGAAATCCCAATCCCTCCACACCACATGCTCCAGAGACCTCAACCGCATTACCACAATTAACAAAACATGCTGAAGGGACAGGTTCATAACCCAGGGACTGCCCATGCTATGGAACAGAGTTCCCATACATGTCAAGCAGAGCACCTTGCTGACCCTCTTCAAGAGAAATCTTGATGACTGGATTGGGAAACAGAAAATTAACCCCGGGGATAACTCCAGTGGCTCTACTCGACAGAGTCACTGGGAACTAAGGTTGAGTGGCACTATGCCAGGGTAATCCTATGGCTAGGATTGTAAAGGCCCCGGGGCCATTAGCCTAATACACACCTATGAACGGTTTGTCGCAGGACTCAGCAGTCTACAAGGCTTCAGGAGCCATACCAGTCTCTGGCAGGGTCGCTGTAGAGGGCTTGGGAGAAGCTGTTTAACATACCATGGGTTTAACCTCCTCAGCGGGTATGTCTGATTCTGAAATGACAGCAGAATAATCTGTTCTAAGTCTTAAGTTTTTTCTTCAGTAGGAGGCCAACATCCAGACCATCTGACAGATGGAGCAGGATTTACAGTAGTATTCAGGACCTAGACAGTACAGGCACTTAGTGTGCAAATCTTTGTATGAAATTTGTCTACTGCGCTCACCCCAACCCCTCCTAGCTGACATCTAATAACAATTAGCAAAACGGTCAAAAGTTTAGAAAGGAGGGATCCCCTACCGAGTGACCAAACAATCATAGTCTGTCTGGCGCAATGACCTGCATTCGATCTAGCAGCGAGATAGTCTAAGGATCTCATACGTACATCTGACTTTATACTCCAATGCCTACGAGCTGAGGTCATCATCCAGATGTACGTCCCAGGAAGGTAAAGCTTTGGTACCAAAGCCGGATGTCAGTAAACTACAACCCACCAGTTAAGGATACTGCAATAATGACTTAAAACATCTGCAAACCTCTTCAGAAAGATGATAATTTAGGAGTTCAGTTCTTCTCACAGTTCAAAAATGAAAACTGGCAAAGAAATCTTCTCTGAAAATTTGTAAGGTACAAATTCATGTCTGTGAAGTTGGAGAGAATATGAGAATAGGGATGCAAAAAAACGTGTCCTCCATCCACATATAACTGCACTCTAGAAATGGATACCATCTTCCATGGGTAAAAGAATCAATGCCTTGATAAGATCAAAAGATCTGCTAGTATCATCAATGAAATTTAAAGTACAGAATCAAGAATGTTATCAATTTAGGATTCAAACAACAGAAACAGCGCAATGGAGAAGAACCTCCTACAGTGCACAGTGGAATCACTCGGCTGAGGAGACAAAGTCAAGTGTTCTAACAACTGGTCAACATAGAGAAGACAGCTAGAAGCCATGAACACAGCAATAGATGTACTTTTTTTTGGGAAAAAAAGTCTACTCTGTTATCATTTTTGTTGTTATATTAATAACAGTTTGGTAGCAATTTGGGAATGAAGGGGTGGAACTCAGAAGGCAAATGTATTCCATATGACTAGTTTAAAAGATTGTTTTATAAACACAAGGATAAACCACAATCTACTCTTATTACTGAACTACTGGCTCAAAGAAAGGGTGAAACATATCAGTCTGACAATAATGCAGATCTACTATCCCAAGGAAGTTGCTTGGTTGCAAACTAGTGAGGGAGGAAGATTTTCCAGCCTTTTCAAATAGTTCAAAGAAATTAAATTACATGAAAAATTTACAAAAATATGCTATTCAAATAAGTAGAAACAAACTTACAGCATAGAGGAAGGGTGTTTCAAAACAGAGGAAATGTAGTGTTAGAAAATATAACTCCTTTGAGGATTACAAGGACAAACTAAATTCCTCAATTATAAAATAATACAACAAAAATCATTACTTCCTTGACTATGAAAGAATACAAAGAACAGCTTTCTGAGCTTAGAACAGTACAAACAGTGGCAAGAAATGCAGATCCAAACTGAAAATAAATTCAAATTATTTGAATGGCTTCCCACTGATAGTCTGATAACATAGCCCATGAAACTCATAACAACAGAAGGGCTCCCTATTGAAATATCAGCACTCGAAATGCTGACTGCCAACAAGCTGGAAAAAAAAAGACTGAAAACACATGAGAAGACAAATCTCGAAAATCGCTTTTTTCCTTTAAACTTCTTTTTTGTATATATACCAAATCCGAGATTACCATACCTCAGAGAAAAGCGAATATTCCAAGAAATGGTATATCAGACTTAGTAAATACAAGTCTGATCTTTCAGCCATTCAGTCTCCGTATTTTGGGACTAGCTCTAACTCTTGCTTATAAAATACTCCTGCAGGTACAAAAAGAGCAAGCAAACTTCCTACAAACAGAGAAGGAAAGAAAGAACTGAACCCTGGTTTCTAGAACTGTAAGGCAGAACTTAACTGAACTGCAGTGCTGCATTGTTCCACTCTGAAAAAAGACTGGATCTATTTCAACTTACTGAAAACCTCAGAGTCCAATACACACCTTGCAAACCAAACCGTCCTACCACCTTCCTAGACTGCTGCAACTAAAAACAGAATGGAGACATATTTAAAATATTTTTCAAGGAGGACTGTGTGTCTCACATGAGGGTTCTGCTCCCACACCCATCACTATTAAATACTATACCTCCAAGTTCAAACTACCTTGGAGAAACAGAAATTAGTATTTTCTGTAGGCAGGATTCTGCTCATGGCAACAACAGAGCATGCACACTTATACAGAGGAACCAGACTGCTGGTCTGCAAACTTATCATATAACTAGGATAAGCGACAGATCTATTGGTAGTAATATTTAAAAGTTGACCATGAAAACTCAGCACCGTCACATGAGGTTTTGCTACCTCCTGGGACATATACTTAAAGGAAACTCCAGCCTCTCCTACAATTTAACTTAATCCTTAGGTTTCTTTTCTCCCTACAATATGATTCCAGTATTGTGTAGGTGCCAGAAACCTGCTTGTGCTTTTTAAAACTTTTAATTCCTTGCATTGGAATAGGTTCACAGGTGTTTACTAGGCTACCAACCACAAGGGCCTTTTAAGCCTAGACATGCATCCCAAATCTCTGACAAGTTCTGACACCCTTGATAAGTGTAAGCATGGGACTGGGAGATGAACCATTTACAGGCTGCCTGTGTCCATTACAGACATAGGTGCCAGACCAGGGATGAATTTCTGGAATCAAAGGATGGGAAAGCCCACCTAGATTTTTTAAGCTTAACTTCTCACATACTTTGCAGAGGAATTTGTCTCCACCTGCATGACATATCACAAACACAGTTAAATATGTTGTTTACCCTGTCAGGTACTGCTGTCAATCTAAGATTGGCAATTAATCCTGCTAATGTCAGGAACACAGGATAAATATAACGCAAGATTTGTGGCTGAAAAGGGTCCTGGGACCAGTTCACTTTCCTAGTTACCAAAGTATAAATAACTATGAAATAGAAAAAAAATGTGAGGTGAACATGAAATAATTAAGGAACTAATAAAGCATATTTTAATTCTAAGTCATTCATGAGAGAAAAGAAAGCTTCCCAATGGAGGCATTGGGAAGTAGGAGACGGTCTTAATTTGGAGTCCTTCTACTTGTCACCTGCATAGCAAGGATCATTTACTGCAGTAAGAGTTTTCACACCTCAGCATGAACGTGTGGGGGAAGGTCTGTCAATTCTTTTAGAAGTACAAAATAATCCTTTTACAAAAGCCTGCTATTTACTTACTTTCTTTTGCTAGAAGTAGCCAACAGCTATTTATAATATAGAACTAGCTCTGACAGACACATAAATGAGGCTCAGTCAGGGAAACATGCAAGTAGCTCTGTTACAGAAGGCATGCTAGATGAAAGTGCTTCACAGATCTGCCATTCTATCACAATGGCATGAGAAAAACAACACTTCCTTATCTCTAGCATGACTCATATAAAGAAGAATTGAAATGTATTCTGGGAAGGAATGAAAGCAAGAAAACAAGATCACATTACCAAGGCAGGCCCCATCATCCACCATTTTGAGGGAAACCCATTAAAATTGTAAAATAAATACTTAGAGTGATTTTGAGGAATTAAACAGCTCAGAAAACAGATAAAATGAAAAAAACATTTTTTGTGTTTTAAGGTGGAGATTTCCTTTAAGAAACGGAATATACTCATTAGTTACGACCACCCCTCCTGGTATGACTGTAGGGCAATTTCCTGTGCTTTCTCCTGCTAACCTGGTGCACTTGGGCATTCTGAGACAGTGTGGCAACTGTCTAATGTACACAGACAACACTCTCTTCTTACCTCCCAACACTCATACATGTGAGAGATGCACTTCTATCACCAAACTGGAAGCAGTGTACGCTCCAACCAAGACTGGACTAGCTGGTCAAGAGAAGGTCAACACCTGCAACTCACTACATAGAACACACAGCCCTCCAAAACACCAACTGTCATAACCCACACAAAGAAATACAAACCAGACACCCACCTTTGCAGAGGCTCTCAATAAAAATTAACTCAAGCAACAGAGACCCCCCAAGACACAAATGTACTCAACCACCACAACACCAACCCCAGAACACACAGCTCACCACCACAGTGTGCCCCTCAACCTAAGCCCTTAAAGCAAAACACTTTGCCCAATGTACTAATCATAGGAGACTCAACTGTGAGGCACACTGTTGTCCCACTCACTAGGTTGAACAAGGAGAAGGTGACAGTTGTCTATCAGGTGTCAGGATCTGCCACATAATACATGCAGTAAGCAGAAACAAAGCACCCTGAACCACTGCTAGGTAGGCACACAAATTTATTAAGCCGAACAGTTCACTCAAAAAAATAACGCTGAATCAAATCACCATACGTTTTCGTCCACAACTTCATCAGATTACACTAATACATTCAATTAACTGCTTTTATATACTCATCCAACTTTTAAAAAACAGCCAGTAAAAACAATCATTGTACATTGAAATGCATTGAGTTACTGCCCTCTACTGACAAGGAGGATTATTACACATTAATGTCACAATTTTGCTGATCTCATTTTTAATACAGGGGCAAGTGAGATCATGTCATTTAAACCAGGAATTTACTGGCCTCCAACACCACTTGCCAGTATAATTCCTGTATTCAACTAAAGTCTCCCACATACGCCCTGGGGTCCTTTGGCACAACCTCTAATATAAAAACTGAAATTCAGCTTCAGGACAAGTTTTTGTGTGTTTGTACAGAGAATTTGCTTCACATTTTATACGAATATCATAGGTGTGCTCATAAATTCTCTGCTTAACCTTTCTTTCACTCTTGCCAATGTAAAAAGCATTACATTTTTTACATAACCCAACATAAATAATCCCTTTTGTGTTGCAATTCGCAAAAGTTTTTAAAGTTAAAATTTTGTTATTTCTGGCAAATTTCAGTTTTTTATATTAGAGGTTGTGCCAAAGGACCCCAGGGGCGGTATGTGGGAGACTTTAGTTGAATACAGGGAATTATACTGGCAAGTGGTGTTGGAGGCCAGTAAATTCCCTGGTTTAAATGACATGATCTCACTTGCCCCTGTATTAAAAATGAGATCAGCAAAATTGTGACATTAATGTGTAATAATCCTCCTTGTCAGTAGAGGGCAGTAACTCAATGCATTTCAATGTACAATGATTGTTTTTACTGGCTGTTTTTTAAAAGTTGGATGAGTATATAAAAGCAGTTAATTGAATGTATTAGTGTAATCTGATGAAGTTGTGGACGAAAACGTATGGTGATTTGATTCAGCGTTATTTTTTCGAGTGAACTGTTCGGCTTAATAAATTTGTGTGCCTACCTAGCAGTGGTTCAGGGTGCTTTGTTTCTGCTTACTGGTTTGTTTTGCATCCTCCGTTTTTTGGTTACATAATACATGCACTCAGGTCAGTCCACAAGTACAATTATGACGCAGTCACTGTCCACGTGGGTGTGAATGACCTGAGACATACCTCCCTGGACTACATGAAGAGAGATGTGATGGAACTCTCAGATTATGTGGCCCACGCAGGTATGACCCCAGCCCTGAACAGTATTCTACCGTCACCCAGGATGATACCACAGTATGAGCAGAAAATTATTGAATTCAGCAATTGGCTAAGTTTCTGGTGTCATGCTAAGGGGCTCCAGTATCTGTCGGCCTGGGACGACATGATCGACAAACCTCATTGCTTTGCCAGAGATGGCCTGCATCTGTCACCCCTGGGATTCCAGGTACTGGCTAAGGCCCTTGCCACCCCTATAGTACCTTTTTAGGTAGTGTTCCAAAGACCAAAATTCCACCGTAACAGCTATAAATAAATGCAATCTGAGGGTCATACTGCTCAATGCTAGAAGTCTAAATCTCGAGATGCACACACTCTAAGCTCTCCTCAAAAGGGAGAATGTCAACATCTGTGCTGTAACGGAGACCTGGTTTAAAGAGGCAGAAAGCACCCCTGCACTCCCAGGCTACAACTCATTCCATACCTTTCTGCCCCAGAATACATCCGGAAGCTCCAAAGGTGGTGGTGTCTCCATATTCTTAAAGGATACGTACACCTCTAGACTGGTAGCCCAGCATAATGCATCCGAGATACTTCAAGTGCACAACTAACATTGGGTAAGACAGGTATACATGTCATAGCCTGCTACAGAATCCCAAACATGTCCCTAGACTCTCACTCCAAGTTCCTAAGCATCCTGAAATCTATCAAGGTCCAACCCAATACTCTCATACTGGGTGACTAACTACCCTTTCATCAACTGGGAAAACTATTCAAGTACCAATGTACAGGCACAACGCTTTCTGAAATTTATCAGTTCCAATGCCTTGGACCAGTTCATTCTGACCCCCATTAGAGGAAGCAGCATCCTCAACCTGGTTATCACCAACATGGTAGACTGTTGCTCCACAGCTATAGTCAATTCCTCCCTGGTTAAATCCAACCATAAACTGATCACCATGGAAATCTCCATCTCACCTACAACCCCCGCTAAGGTGACCACCCTGAAAAACTTCTTTAAAGCCGACTTTGGGCTCCTAAAAACAGAGGTGGCTAACTTCTCGGCACCCATGCCAATGGAAAATACTGTACGAGCACATACACAAATGCATGGACCTTGCCATACCAAACAGAACTAAGACACACTCCTCCAAAAAAGAAAGCCAATCTGGTGGTCCCCAGCCATCAATAAACTCTACAACAGAAGGAAGAAACTGCTGCAGAAAAAAAATTAAGTCACAAGACTGGAAAACCTGCCTTATCAGTCTCAACAAAAAGCTGAGATCCCTTATCAAATCCTCTAATGCCAGCTCTTGCCAGAATTGCGGCTGACACTAAAATCAACCACAAAACCTTTTATAGCTATATCAAAAACCATCAAGGCAATACTCAGATTTGCTCTGAGTTATTGTAAAATGGCATTTCCTACACTGAGCCAAAAGATATAGCCAACATACTGGCCGACAGATTCAGTGCCAACTTTACCCCCCCCCCCCCTCCCAGGTCCCTATCACAATACTAGAAGAAAGTCTGGTAGCCACCATTTCTGTAGCACAGGTAAAAGTTGCATTGTCCAAAACCAAAAATACAACATCCATGAGACCTGATAATATCCCTGGCTGCATCCTACATGAGCTATAAAACAAACTGGTACCACATTTGTGTGCCAGGTTCAATCACAGCCTTACTTCAGGCTATGTCCCTAACGAATGGCGCACTGCTACAGTCATCCTGCTCCATAAAGGGGGAGCAACTACAGACCCTGGGAACTATCGCTCCATTAGCCTGACAAGTCTGGTATGCAAAACTATGGAGCGCATCATCATGGACCTGCTTAAAGATATAGGCAAACGCTTGACCCCACACAGTTTGGCTTTGTCAAGGGGCGATCCTGCCTGCTGAACCTGCTTGACTTCTTCGAGACAGTCACCAAGGCTGTGGATGAGGGTAAGGCAGTGTACACAGCCTACCTCGAACTGCCCAAGGCCTTTGATGCCATTCCCTACTCAGGTATCATTGATAAACTCACCAAACTAGGCATCAATTCTCACATCACTAGGTGGGTTGCAAATTGGCTCACAGACAGGACCCACAGAGTGAAAATTACGGAATCAAAGTCAGACTGTCGACCAGTCACGAATGGAGTCCCACAGGGCTCGGTCCTGGGCCCTCTCCTGTTTGGCATCTACTTCTCAGAAGTCCAGGCCAACACAGAAGGACTCTGGTTGATCAAGTTCGCTGATGACTGCAAGCTAGGAGTCATTATCAATGCCCCAAATGATGCAGATGTCCTACAAAAGAGCCTTTCTGAGACCAGTGACTGGTGTTGGAACCATGGCCTGAAGCTTAATGCCAAAAAATGCGTTATCATCCCTTTTGGGAAAAACTCAGTTCCTACAAATTACCATTTTGATGAGAACCCACTGAACACTGAAGGGGCCATAAGAGATCTGGCACCCAGGTCGACAGACACCTCACCTACAACCACCACATTGCCACTGTGGTCAGAAAGTCCTTCTATGTGACACATCTTATAACCAAAGGTTTCGCATCCAGGAAGAAAGGGGTCATCATCCCTCTCTACTCATCCCTCATTAGACCAATCATCGAATATAATGCCCTGTTTGGCATGTAGCTGACCAGATACTTACAACAACTGGAGAGGGCACAAAAGTACCTCACAAAAAGGATCCTAGGCCTTAAACACATGTCCTACACAGACAGACTCAAGAAATGTCAGCTGTTCTCAGTCTCTTATTGTCTACTCAGAGGTGATGTCTGCTTGACTTACAAAGCCAAGTCCGACCAAGCCCTACTTGAAATGCTACGTCTAAAGGAATCCCAATCCCCCCACACCACACACTCCAGAGATCACAACCTCATTACTACAATTAATAAACATGCTGGAGGGACAGGTTCATCTCCCAAAGACTGCCCATACTCTGGAATAAGCTTCCCATTCATGTCAAGCAAAGCACCTAGCTGATCCTCTTCAAGAAAAATCTTGACGAGTGGATGGTAACAAAAAGTTCACCCCAAGGATCACTCCAGTTGCCCTACTGGATAGAGTAATGTGAACTAACATCAGGTGGCACAGTGCCTGAGCAATTATTTGGGGCTAGGCTTGTAAAGGCTCCAGGGCCATTAGCCTAGTACACACCTATGAACCTATGAACCTAGACAGATTTGGAAAAGCAATTTAAACATCTATTACCTTTGTTATTAAGGACAATGAATACTTAGATCAAATATTGCTTTACCAAAACTCAGTTATGGTTCAACTTTAGTCTACGCTAAACAAAATGCAAGATCTTTCTTCTTCTTTCGGCTTTTCCCGGTTAGGGGTCGCCACAGTGGATCACCTATCCACTCATGACTGGCAGCAGAGTTTTACAGTGTCGAGTTGCCAGCCTGATGCCTAACCTTCCACAGAAGGCACACGCACACACACACTCATGCCTAGTACCAATTTAGAGTGTCCAATCCATCTACAGCATGTCTTTGGGATGTGGGAGGAAAACGGAGCACCAGGAGGAAACCCATGTGACCACAGAGAGGACATGTAGACTCTGCACAGAAGGCACCCCAGCCAAGAATCGAACCGGAGAACCTCTTGCTGTGAGGTGGCAATGCTAACCACTGCACCACCGTGGCCGCCCTTCTAAACAAAATGCAAGATACAAAGGAGAAATCTAAAGTAGAGCATCTACAAAATAAGTGAAAAAAATCAAGATTATGCAATTAAGTGCTTGTAGGATTCTGAAGATGCAATGTCTGGAGCACCAATGATTAGAATGGTCAATTAATAGTGGACATGTCTGGGTAAGATTTTGGAGTTCCAGTAAAGGCTAAACTTTTGTTTGACAATAAAACTACTGATCAGATATAAAGACTCTAACTGATGAAGGAAAGATTCCAAAGTGCTTACAGAAATATTAGCAACCTGATGTAGCATCCTTTCACAAGAATTATCCAACTTATAAAAGCTCCAGAGAGCAGCACCTATGCAGCCAACTCAGCCCATTAAGCATACTACTGGCTTGGCTGCCATATTTATTTTCTAGTCACAATGTCCAGAAGAAAAGATAAACTGTATTTTTTGTAAGAAACTTACACAAGAGATCTTTGAGAAGTGACTCTAACAATAAACCACAAGATGTTTTTTTTTCACCTTATATGTTTTGATTCCAGAAAAAACCCAAATCAGCATGATGAAGATGGAACTTACATGGTTATACTTCCTTTTTTTAACCAATGGACATTTCTGTGGAAAGTCTTTCGTGTGTCCTGAGGTTGTGTGACCACACAGCATATTAAAGTAAGTAAAGGGGTGGTTGGGACAAAGTCCACTGTATGTGGAATGAGCTACGTAATGTTGACTGACAATGACTGGATAGACTACATGTGATGTATAATGGTTGCAACTAAAATTATGTCAATATGGTTTGTGATGTATAATGTTTGTAATTAAAATTATGTCAGTATGGTTTGTTTTCATTTATATAAATAAAAATGTATGTTTGCCTATGTCATATGCAATAATTTAATAAAGATGTTTCCGGTTTAAAAAAAAAGTCCCCTGTATGTGAACATGTTGGAGGGAAGTAACAATGTTTCTGTTTTGATCCATTCTTGTGTATGTTGATAAAACATGGACTCTGAATATCATCCCATAAATGCCTCATACCTCATGTCTGGCAGATCAGTAAAGAGGATTAATGCTATAAAGTACTATGAAGCTTCATTCTCTTGTCATGGGACTGATTCTCTCTGCCACCATTTCCTCTGACTCAGCAACTCACTTAACAGGACAGTATTTCCAGGTAGCCTTTCAAAACAGGCTTGTGCCTACTAATTTTACCTAGTTAACAAATGAAAAAAAGAAAAAATGATGGTCTTACACTATATGCCTTCAAATATTGATCGGTGTGTAACACACCCATAGAGTTAAGCTTTATGGGATCTTTCTGTAAAGTCCCTATAAGGAACTATGATTGAAAAGGGATATTCCTTTAACAAGCAACTAAATGTGATCATGCAAAAAAAATGAAGTTATGTACTTAGCATAACAACAGATCTATGTAGTCTCATTTTCCTCCGGCTCAGTGTTTCTTGTCAAATCCAACCTCTGCAACTTCTTCCAGAGTTTTTTGTCCAAGGCTCTGACTTCTCCCCTACTCACAATTACCTCAGAACAAGTTTGCTGACTACTAACCATTGGCAAAAAGGATCTTGATCAATATGAACACTCCTGTGGAATAAAAACAACAGCTTATTAAATATGCCAGGTTTGGCAATGTGACAAAGCAGACAGGTTCTTAGTCGAGGCATGTTCAAACAACAGAAGTTTGTAAATGGCAATTTGGAAGGGGGAAGGAGGGAGGAATGTTGGACAAAAATGAGACAACGCGTATCTATTGTTCTGGTAAACACACAACTTTCATAACCAATATTTTCATCAGACTCAATGTTTGGGACAGATTTCCAGGCTGCCTAAAGAGACCTGGGTGGTACCAAAAAAGAACAGTCCTGAGAATGGTACAGTCAAAGGATGTATAACCGCTAGACTATGCATCCAATCTGTAATGAATCACTGACCAAGTTGCTGCTGCACAGATGTAATCCATTGGAACTCTCTTCAAGAATGTCGTAGTGGTATCAATTGCACTAGTAGAATGTGCTTCTGGACAAACCTCGAGTTTCATGTACAACAAAAATCTTTAATGCCAAGGTCTATTTGAGACCACTCGTGAGGTAATAGGATAGACCTGATCAACTTGTTTGTTACTACATTCGACATCCTGAGAATGGGCATTGCTATCAGAAAGTGATGGGAAGACATCACCCATTGTCATATTCACATGGCCTCTCAGCAAAGAGGATATGATTGTGTTCCTCCATGACGTACCAGTGACATAGTGCCCACATGGATGGAAGTCACAACCTTAGGGTAGATGCTCGTCCTGGAAAACCTGCAAAGCTAGGAGGACCATTCTCATTTCCAAAATACTGATCTGAAATTTCGCCTCAGTAAGTGACCAAGTACTCTGAAACTTCTTCCCCTGGAAATATTCCCCCCACCCCAGAAAGGAAACATCCATGGTTACTATGGTGTGGGGTACTGGTGGACAGAAGGTTCTCTCAAGTGCAGCTAATGAAGAGTTTATCTACTGTGTTTAATGGTTTCTGCATACTAGGGTGAGACAGATTCTGGCATGGAGGGGATGAAAACTCTGTGACCCCTGAACCAAAAAGAGTCCACTGCAACACTCTCATGTGGTATCTCACTAGTGGGGCTAAAGTGATGGAAGAGGCCATCAGACCTAACAAATGAAGAATCAGTCTTGCTTGTGGATGGAAATAATGAATTACCTGAGAAGCCAACAGTCTTAATGGCAGCACTCTTGCTGTTGGAAGTTTGGCAGTTTGTTGAACTGTATTGATCTGGCATCATATGAATTTGATGTGTTGAGTAGGAGGCAGTTTGCTCTTCACATGCTGACAGTTATTCTTATCTGAGCAACAACATGGAGTAGGAATGCTTGATGGTGTAACAGTAAATCTCTGTAAGAACCAGTTAGAAGCCGGTAGTCTAGATAGGAGAAAACTTGGATCCCTTGCAGTCATAGATGAGCTGCTACCATTGCCATAATCTTGGTGAACACCTGGGGGCTGTGTTGAGACCAAATGGTAGTGTTCTGAATTGGTAATGATTGGCTCTTGGTATGAAATGGAGAAATCACTTGGATTCCCCTTGACTCTTTATATGGTAGTAAGCATCCTGGATATCTATACAGCATAGCTAAACATCCTTCCTCAACAGATGTAGTATAGACTGTACCGTGACCATTCGGAACTTCATCTTTTTGACAAAATGAATGAGGTGGCTGCGGTCCAGTACTGGTCTGAGATCCCAGGTTTTCTTTGGAACTAAAAAGAACCTGGAATAGATTCCGGATTCTAACTAGTCTGGAGAGACCTCTTGGATGACTTTTTTCTAGCAACTTTGAACTTCTGTTGGTGCAGATACCAACTGATTGAAGACTGCCCTTACTCCACTCAGTCTTTTCTTTGGAGGATACAAAAAGGGTACGGTATAGTCTCTGGTGATTATCCTTAACACCAGGAATCCGAAGTAATGATTTGACACGTTTGTGGGTATAAGCTTAAGTGCCCTTAAGTGCCTCCAGAGTACAGCAGACTGGTAACGCTTCAAGGACACTAGTAGGGTTTCTCAGTGAAGGGACTAAGGAAATCCTGATTCTGTGGTCTGCCGCTGCCTCTGGGATGACATCCAGTCAAGGTGCCTCCTCCTCTGACTTGGGGGGAGGGGGTCCCAAGGACATGGTGAAAAATCTGTGACTTCCTATTTCTTACAGCCCCTTTGATTTGTGGAACAGGATCTTTGTGGAGATGAGAAACAGTTTCATGGTAGACAGGGTCTTGCATTCTTGCTCACTCCTGGTACCCATCTCTTTAACTATGGATACAAAAAGTGTGGAACCATCAAAATGGGCAGTAATAAAAGACACCTTGAAGTTTTCTGTGAAATGAAAGATCTGCCACCAGGCATGGTGACACATGGTAATGCCTATACCAGCTGCTCTTGTTGTGCCGTCTGTTGTGTTGGATACCATGAGCATGGCTACATTAGGTGTAGATTGCAAGGAAGACATTTGGGTGTCCACTGTTTTTTGGACATCTGAAGGGTAAGTTACCTGAAAGAGATTTGGACATTTTCCTTAATCAAGTCTCTCTAAAAATACGTGAAGTGTCTGAAGTAATTCAGCACCCTGAGAGCAAAGGTCGCTGAAGCGCAAGTCCATTTCCCTAATCTGTCCAAAGCCCTTTACTCCTCTTAGCTATTAGGAAAGGCTGGAGTCACTCTCCTGTATTCAGTGTCATAGGACTCTTGAGGGCTGACGTGCTTTTCATGCCCTTAGGTATCCCATTATCTAATATTTCCTTTCTCTTGAGTACAGCCAACATCATGAGAACAAGAGATCTGAATCTATATAAAACTATATGGAAAGATAGGTCCATCACCTAGATCATCACCTTGTTCTGGAATAGACTCCCCTAGTCATGTCAAGCAGTATCATTCTCTGTCTGCCTGCAAACATTGCTTATACAATTGAAGTGCTACCCTGAAATACACTCTGGGACTTACAGGCTTGGCCCTCCTTGAAAAAGGTGGGTGAGCCTGATAGTGGTTATTGGCAAGGCACACATGGTCTCTTGTGAAATAACCTCATACTTCCTAGGATTAAAGCGATTCTTATACCATCATATCCATGGGAGGAGATTAGTTAAAGAATCCTCTGCAGCACAACTGTGCCAAAAGCTGTACTACCCATGGAGTCTGCACTTCCAGCTTATAGTGTATTGTGCAACTATGAACAGGACACCACAAAGTAGTTTCTAAAACGGTTTGTACATATACATTCCTGATATATGCTGTTAATTTGACTATTGTCCTGGTAGAATGAATACTCATTGTGCCTTTAGGCTTAGTGCATTTGTCATAGCAAATTGCAGTACAGTATTCAACCATTTAGAATGAACTAACTTATTAATTGATAGGCCTTCTCCTTTTTAAAGAAAATAAATAATGGTTCATAGGTAGGTACTAGGCTATTGGCCCTAGGGCCTATACAAGTCTAGCCAAAAAGGTACCCTGGCTTTTGCCACCCAAGAAAATTATTTTCCTGTGCCCATCGAGCAGAGCCACAGAAGTGATCCCCAGGGTGAATTTCCTATTTCCCATCCAATCGTCAAGATTTTTATTGAAGAGTGCTAATGAGGAGCTTTGTTTGACATAGATAGGTAGTTTGTTCCAGAGTTTGGGAAGTCTCTGGAACAGGAATCTATCCCTCCAGCATGTTCTGTTTATTGTGGTGACAAGGTTTACGTCCCTAGAGCATGCAGCTCGGAGGGATGGGGATTTCTTTAAGTGCAGCATGTCCAACAGCTCTGGGTTTGGCATAGCTTTGTATGTTAGGCAGAGATCAGCTCTGAGTAGGCGATATGCAACGGAGTAAAGCTGGAGTTTTTTGAGTTGGTCTGTGTAGGGCATATGTTTGAGGTTGGTAATCCTCTTTGTGAGGTATTTCTGCAGCCTTTCCAGTTGTAGCTGTCTTGTGAGGTACATACCAAAAGGGGCGTTACACTCTATAATGGGTCTAATGAGTGGCGAGTAGAGGGAAACAATGACCTCTTTCTCCTGGATGAGAAACCTTTTCTGCCACATAGAAGGATTTCCTGACTATTGTGGTGATGTGATTATCAACCGAGAGAATACTGTCCACCTGTGTCCCAAGGTATCTTATACTTTCAGTGTTAGGTAGACTACCGCCTATGTGGTAGTTCATGGGTACAGAGTTTTTACCAAAGGGGATGACAATGCACTTTTTGGCATTGAGCTTGAGGCCATGACTTTGACACCAGGCATCTGTCTCAGTGAGGCCCTTTTTGTAAGATGGCCACATCGTTAGGAGTTTTGATTATGGCTACTAGTTTGCAGCCATCTGTGAACTTTGTTAGGCAAAGACCTTCTGTGTTAGCCTGTACTTCAGAGAAGTAGATACCAAACAGGAAAGGACCCAGGACTGAACCCTGTGGTACTCCATTTGTCACTGGTCTGAAGTCTGATTTGGAGTCTGCAACTTTCACAGTATGGGTTCTGTCAGTGAGCCAGTTGGCAACCCATCTTGTGACATAGGGATTTATACCTAGTTTAGTGAGTTCATCTATAATTCCAGAGTGGGGGATGGAGTTGAAAGCTTTGGCGAGATCTAGATAGGCTGTGTGAACCACCTTACCCTGGTCTACAGCTTTGGTGACTGCTTCAAAGAAGTCTATCAGGTTTAGGAGACATGATCTGCCTTTTACAAACCCGAACTGGGTGGGGTCCAGAGTATGGAGACTGCCAATGTCTTTGTTTATAGGTTTCATGATGATACATGCCATGGCCTTGCAGATCAGGCTCATCAGGCTAATGGGGCGGTAGTTCCCGGGGTCCATGGTGGCTCCCCCTTTGTGGAGTGGGATAACCGTCACTGTGTGTCATTCAGTGGGCACAAAGTCTGAGGTGAGGTTATGACTGAACATGGGACTTAGGTGGGGAGCCAGTTCGTTCTGTAGTTCATGTAGAACGTAGCCTGGGATGTTGTCAGGCCCCACGGATGCTGTGTTCATGGCTTTGGAGAGTGTGGTTTTTACCTGTGCAGGTGTGATTACATGAACTTTCCATTCTTCTGGTATAGAGATGGGCCCTTTAGGGGGTGAGAGGAGGCTAAATTAGCACTAAACCTATCTGCCAGGATGCTGGCAATATCAGTTGGTTCTGTATATTTTGTGCCATTGTGCTGTAACTCAGAGCAAATCTGAGTGTTGCCAATGAGATTCTTGACATAGCTATAGAATGCTTTGTGGATGTCTTTAGAATCAGTGGCTATTTTGTTTTCATAACTAGCTTTGGAGGACTTTATTAGGGATCTCAGCTTCTTACTGAGGCTGACCAGGGAGTTCCTCCAATCATGGGATTTTACACTTTTTTGCAAAAGTTTCTTTATTCTGTTGTAGAGTTTGTTTATGGCAGGGGACCACCAGATTGGCTTCCTTTTTTGAAGGATAGCATCTTGGTTCTGTTAGGGATAGCACGATCCATGCACTAATATAAGTGCTTATAAAGTGCATTTGTGTAGGATTCAACAGTCGTACCTCTATTGTCTGTCTGCATGGGTGTCGTAAAGTTTGCCACTTCTGTTTTAAGAAGCGTGAAGTCGGCTTTGGAGAATTTTTTTACGGCAGTTCCCTAATAAGGGGTGGGGGCAGGATGTCTAGAGTGATTAGCTTGTGGTCAGATCTGACCAACCAGGAAATGACCTCTGGTGTGGAACACCAGTCGCCCATGTTGGTAATGACCAGGTCTAGGATGTTGCTGCCCCTGGTGGGGGTGTGGATAAGTAGATCCAAGGCATTGGAATTTATGAATTCCAGAAAACGTTGAGCAAAAGAGTTGGTACATGAGTAGTTTTCCCAGTTAATGGTGGGGAAGTTGAAATTGCCCATTATTAGGGTGTTGGGCTGTACCCTAATATTTTCCAGTGTATCAAGAAATGAGGAGTGGGAATCCTAAGGCATGGTGGGGGATCTGTAGCTACAATTTGGATTGTGGTCTTGCCCAGAGTTAGTTGCACTTGTATAATCTCGGATGCATTATGCTAAACAACTAGCCTGGAGGTGTGGATATCCTTAATGAATATGGACACACCTCCACCTTTAGTGTTTTGGTCCACGTTAGGTGGCCGAAAGGTGTGGTATGAATTATAGCCTGGTAATGCAGGGGTGCTCTCTGGAGCCTTGAACCAGGTCTCTGTCACTGTACAGATGTCGATGTTCTCAATTTTAAGGAGTGCCTCGAGTGAGTGCATTTTGAGGTTTAGACTTCTAGCACTGAGTAGCATTACCCTCAGAGTTTGCTTGCCTGTACCTCTTACAGCGGTGAATTTGTCATTTGAACCTTGCCTAAAAAAGGCACTATAAGGGTGGCAAGAGCCTTAGCCAGTATCCAGAATCCCAAGGGCGAGAGGTGCAGGCCATCTCTGGCAAAGCATCATGGTCTGTCGATCATGTCGCCCCAGGCAGACAGACACTGGATCCCATTAGAATGACACCAGAAGCTTAGCCAATTATTGAAGTCAATCATTTTGTCCTTGTACTGTGGTATCATTCTGGGTGATGGCAGGATGCTACTCAGGGCTAATGTCATACCTGCCTGGGCTATAAGATCGTAGTGCTCCTCCATGTCTCTTTTCATGTAGTCCAGGGAGGTAGGACTACATCTCAGGTCATTCACACCAAGATGGACAATGACAGAGTCATATTTGTACTTGTTGTGAAGTGAACTGAGTGTGTACATTATGTGGCAGATCCTGGCACCCGACAGGCAGATGACAGTAACTTTCTCCTTGTTTAGCCAGGTGAGTGGAACATCAGTGTGCCTGACTATAGAGTCACCTATGACTAGAGTGTTGGGTATGTTGTTATGCCTTATGGGCTGTGGTTGAGTGGCACACTGAGTTTGTGGGCTATGTATCATTTGGGTTGTGTTGAGGGGTGGAGGTTGCTTGCGTTTCTGCTTTGGAGGTTTCTGTTGCTTGAGCAGATTTTTATCGAGAGCTTCTGCGAATGTAGGTGTGTGTGTTTTGTGTTTCTATGTGTGTGCTTTGGTGGTGTATGTTTTGAGGGACTATGTGATGCATGTGGTGTGATGCAAGTGTTTACCTTCTCCTCTTGACTGTCTAGTCTAGTCTTGGGTGAAGAGAGCTTTGCTTCCAGTTTGGCTATATAAGCACATCTCTCACAGGTTGTAGTGTTGGATGGTAGGAGGAGAGGGTTGTCTGTGTACATGAGGCAATTGCTGCGTTGTCCCAAGATGCCCAGATTCATCAGGTAGACAGGAGAAAACATTGGGAGCTGACCCTTAGACATGCCTGGATAGGTGCTTATTTATTAAGTACTAAAAAACTGTTTTCCTCTTGACAAGTGAGGAAAGTTGAGTGCTGTAGTAATCTGTAGCTTATTTAGTGCTTACAATGAGCTCTGAACAAGTGCTGAGCTTAAAGAAACAGATTTGAGTGCTAGTACTAAAAACTGGCTAGTTCTAAGAGAAATTTTGAAGAGCAGACTTTATGGCGCCGGGAATAGTTTAACCCTAGCTAAACGGCGATGCATAGAGTGCATTTTTTTTTCGTATCAATTTCATGGAATCATTGAGCATTTTAGTACAGAATCTCAGCTGTCTACGAATAACGAAAAGACACAGACCATGCTTTCCACAGGTTCACAAATAGCTATTAAGCACACTGTGCAAGACACCATTGAGGAGTCAACCAAATTTCTGAATTGCTCCAGAGCACTGTCTGGTTAAGTGACTTGCTCAGTGTCACAGAACAGAGGCTAATGGAATCAAACCCTGTACCACAAGAAACAGCTTATTAACAGTGCACAGCCTTAATCCTCTGCACTAACTGGCAGACACAGTGACAATTTTTAAAAAGCTGATTGCTTCATTGTAGAAACTAATTTTGGCATTAAAGACTCATTTGTTATAATGTCAACTTTTCAAAGTAAAATAAGGTGATTTCAGTATTTATTAACTTTCTTTTTACTTATTTATTTATTGACAATTGTCAACCAGGGAAGACCAACTTGGCCAAAAGTAAACAATTTCAACAGTGGCCCTGGGAGAAAAGCTCCACATATAATATTTCAAAAGAAACAATTTAAAAATAAGCAAATATACAAAAATACAGTGACATTGAAAAACTGGAATTACAAATTTTTATGCAAATATTACAAATTAAAAAAATTAGACATTCAATGAATGCATGTACATTTAAAGGTACAATTACAAAATATGTTAAGAAATACCGAGGGGTAAAGTTGTATGCAATATGCATGACTGACCTAAAATTGTCAGAGGGGGCTGCTACAGACAGAGGTGAAGATAAAGAAATAGAAAAGAAAAATCTTGTAGTAGAGAGTGGGGTTTCAAGCAGGTTTAGAAAAAGAGAAGAAACAACTTAGCTAAAAGCTCTTTTAAAGAAAGTTTGAAGGCCTGATGGTTGTAGGCTAGATCTGATAGAAAGAGGAAGAGAGTTCCAGGTCTTGGCCACAGAGTACAAGTAAATGTCATCTGGGGATGTGTTTGGTTTATGAATGTCAAGGAGTTGTCTGTAATCTGAGTGGAGAGGTCTGTTAGGGTGTAGGTATGGAGAATGGTATTAAGGGCAGGGCAAGCCAAATGTCTATAAATCACATTATAAGTAGTAAGTAACTATATATAAGTAAAATGATGTGGAAGTTCTAGTTATTGGAATGGCTGTAGTGATGTGCAGTGATGGGTATAATGGATTGCTGTGGTTGCAGATTTAGCAACTTTAACCTTTGTGAGAGTCCTGTATGTTGGTAAAGGTGGCTGCCCCATATAGGAGTGAAGGTAGGAGTTATGTGGTTGCAAGGTTGGCTTTGGAGGATTTGATAAGAAAATGTTTGTGCCTATAGAGTATTCTCAGTTTTGGTGAATTTTTTGGATGTTATTTTGTACATGACAGTCAAATCTGAGATCATCTGTTGTCATTCCCAACACTTTTGTGTGGGACACTACATCAATTTATGTATTACTTGAACAGCAAATTTTGAAATTGGATTTGTCTTTGCAGTAAGCTTTTGGGGTGAACAACAGTAAGTCAGTGCAGTATGTGGCTAGGGATATGTTTTAACACTCTAACCAACGGACGTTTGCCGGATCTCCTATATTTTG